>NC_056739.1:1202772404-1202807733 GCF_019279795.1 Protopterus annectens | reverse complement strand
ATATATATATATATATATATATATATATATATATATATATATATATATATATATATATATATATATATATATATATATATATATATACATATACATACACACACACACACACACACAGAACACTACTATAACCACTGTGGTAACAGCAAAGAACTGTTTTCATTCATGCTTTATAGCTCAGTGCAGTTCAGATGTGATACTTAACATACCAGCAAACCTTTGAGAGGGGCTTTTTGTAGTGAGTAGACTGCAAGTTTGCCTTTTTAACTAACTTATTTCAGTACCATTAAAAAACATTCCATATCCATGGCCAGATTTGCTGCAAATCAAAGCTATAGATCTCATCACTGTCTCTCTTTAAAACACTTAAACTGGCTAGAATCACCCCACCTGCCACTCCTCTCTCAGCTTCAGCTTATCCACTCTATCTTGTGCCAACCATCTTTCTGTCCCAACGTATCTCCTCTAATTTCCTTCTACACTCCTTCTAGGACTCTCCGTAGCTCAGACCAAGACTTACTACACATCTCTAAGCCCAAGAGCAAAACTGGCCAAAACCTCTACAGCTACTACCCTACCATTTCTTGGAACAAACTTCCATTGGAACTTAGAACACTTAAACAACTCAAAGAATTTAAATTGGCCACCAAAGACTACCTAAAACGTTGCTGGATATGCCACTGTACTCACCCTCCATAAATTGTCATCCTCTCCTACTTAGCTTACTGTCGGCCCTCATTTGTTTTTTTTTTTTGTTGTGTCAGCTCTCTGTCATATTATCTAGGTAATCACCTGTCACTCAATCTTAAAAACATTTCTACTTGTATACTATCTGTATGTTCTTCACTAACTACCTTGGTTGTACTTAGAAACCAAACTTTGCATACTGTTTCTGCATGTCTCAAGTTAAATGTCAGCTTAAACATTTTTATGCTTTTACTGTTCCAACTTTAACCTTTAAGAAGTTGTTGGTTTACACAGGATTCCCTCCAACAATGATCGAGGTCATTATATATATATATATATATATATATATATATATATATATATATATATATATATATATATATATATATATATATATATATATATATCTTTAGACTAATGAAACTATTACTGTAAGATTTCTCTGTTTTCACTAATTGTGCTGCTGCATATGAATATATTACTGTTAATTATGACTCACTGCATTTTGTATCAAATATACTTTGTAAACTTTGTAGTTTTTTTTGTTACATGTTATTCATATCTGTGGAGCTTTTTCTCCCCAGGCCTCCACTGAAAATGGACCTGTGTCCAGTAGACTATCCCAGTTAACAAATGTAAAATAAATAACAAATGTTAATGTTGTTTATAATACTATTTTCATTTACAATTTTATTGTAAATTTAAGGAGCTATTCAACCCGGGCCTCCATTGAAAAAGGGCCAACAGCTCAGCCGGACAAACCCGGTCAACAAATAATACCCATGTTAGCTATTCTGTACACACAAGGGACTCGTACCGAATTCCTTGTGCTTGATTGTAAGATATTCACTCTATAACGTTTTTTAGTGCCCACTCTCACACAGGCCAGAAATACCTCTAATGAAGCAAGATACACAACTCTATCTTTAGATTATACTTGTTTAGGTTAAAAGTGACAATGTAGCAAAGGGGAGAAATCAGAAAATAAACCACCAATGCAGAATATCCAGTTGATAAACACTTGCTGAGATATTACCTTGAGAAAAACATCAAACAACCAAGCACTGTTCCACTGGAACAATATAAAGAAAGATAACATTTAATACAGGATGACCAAGAAATTTCAAAGAATTAACACTCTACTTCTGGCAAGAGATCCTGATTACAAAGATAAGGAATGAATCACATGCCCACAGCACAGATCTCTGAAGACCCACTCTGGAAGAAAGCACTTGATCTATACATGTCCCTAGCAGAATTGCCGTTTACTATATTTGACGTAAACATGTGGGTTTCTAGGCGACAAACTGTGTAAACCATTTGGACAACATTTATTCACAAGATCTCCTTTTCCATCCGGGAAGAAAAGTGACAGTGTAAGTACCAGTCTTTGATTCTAAGCAGGCAGAAAGTACTGTTGTGTACACTTACCATAAATGTAGATGTTAGAGTGTATTCACTGTTGCAGTCATCACATTTGAGTTATCCCTGCCAGGGCAGCCCTCGGCTGGCCTGAATACCACAGGCTTAGTATTTCTGCATCGGTTGCTGTTGCTTCATGTCTGACGTCAGGTCGGCAGTAGTATAAAGTAAGGCAGCCGATGCCATTACATCAGTTTTTCTTGCCCTAACCTGTCAGGAGCCCCCAAGGGGGAGCCAGGTTCTGGTGGAAGAACCCCACCAGTAGAAAGTAAATACCAATATCTTCCTTGTAAGGAAAGAGAAGAAGAAGAAGAGGGGGATGGAGGGAGGGAAACCAAGACTGCAACAGTGAATACACTCGAACATCTACATTTATGCTAAGTGTACACAACTGTACTATGGTTCTTCGTGTTTCACTGTTGCAGTCATCACATTTGGGTTGCTTTCCAAAGCTGAGAAAAAGGGTGGAGGCAGTCAAGGAAACTAGGGGCTGCCTAGGATGCCCTGCAAGACTGCAGAGGCAAACCCTGCCCTGGATTTGGAGAAGATAGGCAGGTGGTAATGTTTGGTGAAGGTGTGAACAGATGTCCAGGTGGCAGCCTTCAGGATGTCCCTGGTGGAGACTCCTCTGAGGAAAGCTGCAGAGGTGGAGGCTGCTCTGGTGGAGCGAGTCCTGACCCCCTTGAGGGGAGGTTTTCTGTGTTTGTAGCAGAAATGGATGCAGTGTGCTATCCATTTGGAGATGGTTTTCTTGGAGATGGCTTTGCCCTCTGCCCTTGCAGCAAAGCTAACCAGCAATTGATCAGACTTATGGAAGGATTTAGTCCTGTCTAGATAGAATCTGAGCAGTCTGTGCACATCTAGAGAGTGCAGGATCCTTTCCCCCTTGTTCTGTGGGTTAGGGAAAAAGGTGGGCAAATGAATGGATTGGTTGAGAGCCACACTGGACACCACCTTGTACATGAAGGATGGGTTAGTCCTGAGGGTTAGACCTGTCAGCATGGAAGATGAGGGGCTCCACAGCCATGAGAGCTTGCAGCTCAGAGACTTTTCTGGCTGAAGTGATGGCCAGAAGGAAAACTGTCTTCCAGGAGAGAAATTTTAGCTCAGCTGAAGAGGCGGGTTCAAAGGGTGGAGGGTGAGCTTTTCCAACACAAAGTTAAGGTCCCAAGCTGGGGCTGGTGCTCTTTGGGTGGCCTCAAGTTGCTAGCCTCTCTTCGGAACGGTTTGATCAGAGGGTGTGAGAAAAGGAGCTGCTCAGTGAGAAAATGAGCAGAGATAGCAGAGGCACGAATTTTAATAGAGGAAAAGGGGAGCCCACTGTGTAGCAGGTCAGCTAAGTAATCCAGGATGTGCTGACTGCAACAGTGAAACACGAAGAACACAGAACAGTTGTGTAGACTTACCATAAATGTAGATGTTCAAGTGTATTCACTGTTGCAGTCCTGGTTTGCGCCGAGAATCGGTAGTGTGAAGGACTTCCTCGGAAGCCGGTGCATGCTCAGTGGCTCTGGACCCATCCAAGATAGAGACGACCGCAGGATCCTTAGTCAAAGAAGAGTTTTGCACCATACTGTACTCCAAAAGGGTCTTGGTAGCGTCCTGTGAATCCACAGAAGCGGGCTTCTGGGGCTATGAAAGCACCTCACTGAGGACCGGAGAACTGACTACTAGTTTAACGGGAGTGTCGTTGGTAGGTTTGGACCTGTGCGGTCTGTCTCTGTCTTTATCTTTAAGTTTTTTCCAAAGATCTGCTGTTGGATGGCTTACTGAAGCCATATCGGAATTCAAGGAACGTACGCGGAAATATCTAGCTGCAATAAGGGCTCTGACAACGTATAGTTCTGGCATTCAACAAAGCACAGAAGCGACAGCGTCTGGGCCTAAGCAAGTGATGCAGTAAGAATGAAAGTCTCAGTGTGGTATTTGCTTTCCACAGGCGAGACAATTGTTAACTTTTTCTGACATCGGTTAGTGGAAGAAAAAATGATCCCCAATGGGGTACTTAGCTTTAGAAGACTTCAGCTTCAATTTGGAAGACGAAACTCAGGTAGCGGCTGACCGGCACTCATGCCAACTGCTTCAGGCTCCATGGCAAGAAAGACTGATGCAATGGCATCGACTGCCTTACTTTATACTACTGACAACCTAACGTCAGTCCTGAAGCGAAAGCGACCAACGCAGAAATACTAAGCCTCTGTTATTCGGGCCAGCCGAAGGCTACCCTGGCAGGGATAACCCAAATGTGATGACTGCAACAGTGGGAACATCTGCAAAACTGGATGTGCATGGTCAGGCTATCAACTGTGTTCATGCCATTTCCAGCTTTTAAACAGAAGGTAAGATTGCTTGGCTGTACACAGCAACCTCAGAAACATCTTTAGGGTAAAGAATGTCTGTTCCTGTAAAAAACTTTCTTTGTTAAAAGCTAACCAGGTTTTCTTGTACATCACCATTAGGAAATCCTTCTGACAAAAAGTGGCAACCTCTACAAATACAATACTGCACACAACAAATCTGCTGGCTGGCTCAGAACAAAGGGCTTAGAAAGCCTTTAGATCAAGGTTTACATCTTAAAATAAAGGTGAATTGCTAATGTGGTCTATACAGCTGTAAAATCCCTGCTCAAAACAATTTGGCCAACATCTACTGGGCAAACAGAGCATCCTCCATCAAGAAGAGAAATGCTAACAACACTAAAATAAAGAATTTAGTGGTTTAGTAGCTTAACTGAAGACCACAGATATGTCTGTAGTAGAGTAGGCAATCTAACAGGATGACAGACCATGCCAAGATGACATATCAGACTGTCTGCCTAGTTTCTGATGTGGCTCTTCACAGCCATAAGTAGCAAGGAACAGAAACTACATGTGCATTAAGTATATGTATCAGGAGACCTTTAGAGAGTGCGTGTGCGTCACTGTAACAGCAATTCAGAATAGATGGCTTAAAACCATTTTGCAGGAATTTTACTCTATCCAGGCATTGCAAAATCAGCAGCTACCTCCCTAACAGGTACCAACACAGGTTTTTATGATAGGATACACTAATGTAGGTATATTCTTGGGTTCATTCTACATTTATTATTGCATATTTTCTAGTATTTCATCCTTAAATTCCCCAGTGGTAAAGTAAACAGCACTTCTTATAAGTGACTTATAAAACAAGCTTTGTATTTAGTGTGTGTTGATAGAAGGATGGTAGCAGCAGACACAAGGTCCTTTCTGTATGTAACTTAATAAAGCACAATCTAGTATTCAGTGTATTGACAGTTGGAATGGACTAATATTTTCAAATTTAAGAAAAATATGCAAAAACATAAAATGCTGCAGATAGAATTAAGACAGATTAAAACCTTAGCCTAAAACCTTTAATTTTAAGTGTAACTGAAAGTCTTTGTAGTAATCATAGCAATTAAAATACTATGAACAGAAATTAAAAAAAAAATAGTATGGTTGTGATGACTCTTTCAGAGGTATTACTACTGAGCAGCTAGTGAAAGGCCCCATGGAAAGAAACTGAATAAATTTTCCTAACATATACCAATGTTACTACTATAACAATAAAAGATTAATAATGATGTGATACGAAAACACTGAACATAAACCTTAAATTTAACAGAAATGTCTAAATTTAACAAAGCAATATGCAGCTAGCAGTCAGGACAAACCATGGGTGCTAAACAATAATCAAATAGTGTCATGTGGGTATTAAAAGAAATATATGCCTTACCTGCATACTACTAAATGTTAAGATTGCAATGGAAGCACTGGTTTCATTTTGGGGTGGGTAAAATTCTGGCGAGCCAGTCATTATAAGTCTGATCCATAACAGGGTTGTGATGAGATTATCTGGGTGTAACAGGTAGAAGATATTAGACACTGGTAGATGAAGGAAAGAATAAAGGCTAAATCACTGAAAGCCCTAGCACTGAAAATACTAGTGACCTTAGCCAGTATGCACTACCTTGTGGCTCTAAGGAATTAAGTCTAGGGGCAGCACCTCAAAATCAGATACAGAGCTCACATTATACACAGGAGATCCAGATGTAAAATCATGAATTAAAGAACCACCAAAAAGGTGAAGAGGAAATGACAGCTTCTAAAATGGGTAATTTACTCTCATAAGCAATCGTCTGTAAAGTAGTCATTGATAAATGGTGGGGTGCTATATTTCCAAGGAGCAAAAAAAGAAGTTCTGTTCTTACCATAACATTCCATCTCTGTTGTAGATCTTCATCTATTCTTGAATCTTGGGCAGTCGGGTTCTGATCCACGGAATCGGGCCAGCTGTTATACACTTCTCGCCTGCCAAAAATCTTTCAAGCTAATAGTCTACCCATAATACCCCTCTCCAATTCACCTCAGATCAAGTTTGCAGACTTAGATGGCCAGAAGTACCATAAGCAGATATGAAGAAGCCATGTTCAGGGTGAACCCTAACAAGGCACCCAGGACAAATGTTCACTACTCCAGGAATTCACAGGAGGGGGGAGGAGGGTGGGATGCGAAGAATAGATGAAGACAGACAACACAGAGGGACTGTTATAGTAAGAACATAACTTCTTTATCTGATGTTGTCCGTCTTCATCTATTCTTGATTCTTGGGACAGAGTCCCCAGCTACTTTGGATTCTGGGTGGCCCTATGGAAGGATATTCCTGAGAACCATATAACCAAAGGAAGCTCTTGTCCTGGAGACCAGATCCAATTTGTAATAAGTGATAAAGGTATGTGGAGTACCCCACATTGCTGCTGTGCATACTTCATTCATGGATACTTTGAAATGGAAAGCAGCTGAAGTGGCCATTGATCTGGTGGAATGTGCTTTCACAGGTGCAGGTAACTTGAGATTATTTTTATTATATATGCAAGTAATACAATCTTTTAGCCATTTTGACAAGGTAACTTTGGAAACAGATTTCCCTCAAGTTGGGCTGGAAAAGGATACAAAAAACTGTTCTGGTTTTCTAAAATCTTTAGTTCTGTTGAGACAGAAACATAATAGTCTGTGAACATCCAGCAAATGTAGGCAATATTCACCTTTGTTGGAAAAACCGGGGAAGAAAACAGGCAAACCTATGGCTTGATTAATGCTGGACTCTGGTTCTGAGTGAAACTCTATCCTTATGGAAAATTAAGTAAGGGGGATTTTGAGCAGAAGGCCTGTATCTCAGAAACTCATCTTGTAGAAGTTATAGCTATGAAGAAAAGCGTTTTCCATGAAAGAAACTAAGTTGCATGTCACTGCTGGCTCAAAGGGAGTAAACACCAAAGACTGAAGAACAATGGTCAGATCCCATGGAGGTAGAGGGTATTTAAATGCAGGATTCCCTTGAGGAACACTTTACATAGTCTATCTGAAATTAGAGGAAGCTCCTCGAAACCATTATGGAAGTTGGAAATGGCAGCTAACTGGACTTTAACTGTGGAAGGGGAAGCCCCTTGAGCAAAAAGAATGGCTAGAAATTCTTAAATATTTTCCACAGGAGTGGAGAAAGGCTCAAGATCATGGTCATAAGCCCAGGTTGAAAATCTCTTCCACTTACAAAGGTAGAGTTTCCTGGTGGATGGTCTATGGGAAGCCAGCAGAATTTTCCACACTAGGGGAGGTATATAATTATGACTGGTGACTAGCAGAATTTGAGGAACCAAGCTGTCAGCTTGAGATTTTGAAGATTGGGGTGGCACCAGTCCCTGAGGGTGAGCTAGCAAGACTGGAAAGGGGTCCAGAATCCATGGATGGTGAACTAGATGAGGCCATAGGAAGGGGAACCAAACTGTCGAGGCTAATAGGGTGCAGTGAGGATCACTTTGCTTCTCAATGGACTGCTTTCTTGAGAAAGAGAGTGGAGAAGTGTGTCTCTGCTGACACACCCTGATGAGGGATTAGGGCAAAGTAGCTTCTGCACTTGCTGTTTTGGAGTGATGCAAAAAGGTTGCAGCAAGGCTAGCTCCAGTGATGAAAAATCCTCTTCGCTATCTCAGGACTGAGACACCACCCATGAGGCAGTAGAATGCCTCTGCTCAATTTGTTCACTATCACGTTTGACCTCCCTGGGATGTGCGTTGCTATCAGAAAACAGTTGCAAGAAATAGCCCATTGGCTCACTGAAGGTTTCTCAACACAGGGGTTAGGACTTGGTTCCCCCTTGCATGTTGATGTACCAGACTACAGACATGTTGTCTGACTGGATTGCAATGAGCCCTCATGGGAGGACAGATTGAAAGGCTTGCAATGCTAATAGCACTGCCCTCAATTCCAGGATACTGATAAGCAGATTGGCCTCTATCAGGGACCAAGTGCCTTGGACTGTTCTGCCCAGATAATGCCCCACCTCCCACCCCATCTAGGAGGCATCCGTGGTTACTATGGCCTTGGGTTGAGGAGGGACAAATGGGTGGCCTAATAGGATTTCTTCCGATTCCATCCACCAGGATAGGTCTTTTTTGCAGCGACTTGTGATTAGTATGGGGTAGTTCATTGGATGGGTTAAAATAGACCATTGTGATGCTAGAAATCACTGTAGTAGCCATATATGGAAACGCGCTAATGGGACCAAAGTGACTGTCGCTGCCATGGAACCCAATGCTTGAAGGACTACTAGCGCTGGTACTTGTTTTGCATAGAATAGGATGTACTTGGGATTTTATCTCTTGTAATCTGTGCTGAGGATGGGGGACTAGAAAGAGATGGTGTTCAGACGAGCTCCTATGAATTCTACACCTTGAGAGGGGCTTAGCTGAGATTTTGTTTGATTGACTGTGATGCTCAGATGCACAAACAAATGTGGAATTAACTCTGTTGCTTGAAGCATAAGATGCCTGTTGGAAGTGGTGATGAGTCAGTCGTCTAGATATGGAAACACTTAGAATTTGTGTAGTCTCAGGTGAGCAGTTACTGCTGCCTTACATTTATTTGGTGAACACCCTGGAGGCTGTGGTGAAACCAAAGGGCAGCACTCAGCTGAAAGTGACCGACTCCTAGCTGAAAGCAGAGAAACCTTCTCGAACATTTGTCCATCTATGTGATAATATGCATCTTGAAGGTGTATAGATCACATCCTATCACTTTCCTCTAAAAAGGGAAGTATAGACTGAACACTGACCATCTGAAATTTGGACTTCTGAAAAAATTGTATAGAAGGCTGAGATCCAAAACAGGCCTCCAGTCCCTTGTCTTTTTTGGTACTAAAAAGAACCTAGAGTAAAATCTGGATCCTATCTGGTCTGGTGGGACATCTTGGATGGACTCGTTTTCTAGCAGCTTTCAGATTTCCAAGGCTGCTTGGTCTCTATAATTGGGTGGAACATTGGGGAGACTTGTTAGAGATCTGGGATAAAGGATGAAGGGGACAGATTAACCTCTAGCAATAATTCTCTGCACCCAAACATCTGTGGTTATCTGTCGCCAGGCAGAGAAAATCTTTCCCCGGACTGCTTCCAGAGGTAAGCAATCGGGCCCCCTTTCAGCAGCATTGGTAGGGCTGGCCAGAGAAAGTCTCTGGAACCCTGATTCTGTGGGCCACCTCTGACTTGGGGTCGACACCTTCCATTAGAGCTCCCCTCTTTGCCCCAAAGGGAGCCTCCAGCACGTGTGTCCTGAAAAGGCTCTTGGGATTTTTTGAACCATATCTTCCCACTCCTCTGATTCCTAGAATAGGATCATTGTGGGGTGGAAAAACATATGCCCACAGCAGGCAGGGTCTTAACATCCTTCTCACACCTGGCTAGAGTTTCTCTAACTTTGGGGCTAAAACAAAGATTTGTCAAAGGGAGCATTGATGAAGGAAGACCTGAACAGCTCTGCAAACTCACACAGGTGCATCCAGGCATGTTGTCTAATATCAAAGCCTGAACCAGCTGACCTGGTCATCCCTTTGGCTGCATGTGAAATGAGCCTCATGGATGAGTTAGAAATAGACTACAGGGTAGCTAACTAGGTGGCCACTTTTTCTTGGAACTCGTCAGATACAGCTCCTGCTAGGGTTCTGATAGTTCCTTGATCAGGTTCCTCTGGAGCCTACTGAAGTGTGCCAGAAAAGTCAAGGACCTTAAGGTGAAGGTCTATGATGCATAAATCCGCTTTCTAAATCTGTCCATTGCTCTAGACTCTGTTAGGGGGATGAACAGAGGCACCTTCCTCAGCCAGTTCCTTTTTGGTGGCTGCCGCTACCACCATGGGATCTACTGCTAACCCTTTAGCCCAATATTGGTGGTCCTCAGGTGCAGAGAAAATCTTATCCTGTCTCCGAGGAATCGGTTCTATGGAGTCAGAAGAATTCCAAGCCCACTGAGCGATCAGTTTAATGAGATAGTTAGCGGGAGGGGTCACCCAGGAAGTAGATGGGTGAAAACCAGAGGCTTGCAAGTACACAGACTCCTCAGAGGTAGGGTCTTTGGGCATCCAGATACCCCTCTGTTTAAGGATTTCAAGAATGTCTCCAAAGAAGATGTCTTCCAGGGGTGACCAGGGGGAACCCTCCCCCATTACTGAAATCAGTGTCCTCTGTGATGGACTCTTCAGGGGATTCCAGGCATTTCTTCCTCTTACACTTTTTCTTCTGAGGAGGCTCCTCCATGGGAATGTCTGAGGAAGTTTCGGAAGAAGGGTGGTCCTCAGCCGGGACACTTGCAATCTTGGAACTCGATGTCTGGGAGTGGAGATTGGTGGAAGCTCCCGGTAAGAAGGGGTCAGGGGATGAAACTCTGGTACAGCAGGTGCCACCTGAGAGCCTGTGGTGTCCAATGCCCTCTCCATACCCTGGAAAGCAGGCCCCCCATGAGGAGGGATGGGAGCCCTGAACCAAGAAAGATGAACTTGGAATCGGGGTCACACCCTATCCTGAGAAACCCACTTCCAATGCTGGAGCCGAGGAAAGGACCCCCAACCACTGGAGTCCCAAGAGGTTAAGGATGACGCTGAATAAAAAACAGGAGTCAACTCAAACTTCTCAGGCCCAACAGCGGATCCCAAATCTCTGGAATCCATTAGTTCTGAAGGAACCAAGGAAGTCAGAGCACAGTCCGGAACCGAAGGCAAGAGGGCTGTTGGTGCTGGAGCAATAGAAACTTTAGTGGCTGGAGTTGGGGGGCTCTAAAGCCTCCAGGGAGGTCAGAGGAGGAAGAACTGGTGAAGTCCTGGGAGATAACATCCCTGCTCCAGTAGGGAGAAGGGGATGGGAAGTAGAAGAAAGACCCCTAGCTGTGAGGAGCTGGTCCACCAATCTCACTATATCAAATTTAGTGAGACTCCTGGAGGAATGAACAGACAACTGAGAGGGAGATTCCTGAATTTCTATAAAGGGATTGGGAAATGGACCAAAGAAAGGATTAATGGAAGGGGAATACTTTGTCCTGGGTGTATAAAGAGGATCAAATTTCGGCACCAAAGGGCAGGGTATGACCTGTTGTGGTGCAGAATGAGATGTTGGTACCAACGTGGAAACGAAATACACCGGTGCTGAAGGTGCTGAGGTGACCGATGCCGAAGAATGAGTCCATTCAAAGAGCTTCAGAACCTTAGCTCTCAGTTCCGAGGAGGAACCCACAGAAGGGGACTTTTGTTTTCTTGATGTTACTGCCAATGTTGACATCTGCACTGAATGACTAGTTTTAGCATCTGAGGCCTTAGGAGAATTATCAGCCTTTGATAAAGCTTCTTCAAAGGGGGGGGGGGGGTCTTAAGAAGCCCTTTGAGAATAACCTTGTTTTGACATTCTACCAAGGCCCTAGTGCTGAAAGCCTTGCAGATGGAGCCCTCTATGTCTAGATGTGGAGCACCTAAACAATAAACACATGCTGTATGCATGTCAAGAGTTAGAATTTTCAGCTGCAGTCCTGGCACTGCTTAAATCCAGTTGTGCCTCTGGACTTCACTGCTTAAATCCAGTTGTGCCTTTGGACTTATCTGCCATATTGAAAAGTGGCAGAAAGACACACAGACACACACAAGGTTCTACTAATAATGGGAGAGGGGGAAAATCTACCAGCGATGGCAGGGAAAGGAATACCAATGGGTACAGAAAGTACTACCAGTGATGGTAGAGGAAGAATACCAGTGGGTACAGAAACACACTCACAAATGAAAAAGGGTGGGTACAAAAAAGAAAAATATTAAGGTTTTATAGCAGAGAACGGTAGAAAGGCTAATACATTTTAATTTACTTAGCTGCAAGAAGAAAGTCGGCTGATGCATCTTGCTTTAAGAGCACAAACAAGATCTGAGGTGAATTGGAGAGGGGCATTGTGGATAGACTTAGCTCGATAGATTTTTGGCTGGCACGAACTGTATAACGGCCAGACCGGTTCCGAGGTTTGCAATGTCTACCCAAGAGTCTAGAATAGATGAAGACTGACAACATCAGATTAAATCTTGAGTGGGGACAGGTCTCTATATGACCACCAGACTGAGATCCAATCAGAAGTACACAGCCCTGGACTTTCAATCTCTCAACCTCCATCAGCACCATACCAAATGTTTCAGTACGTTCTGCATGAATAACCCTCTAAATGTTTGTTAAATCATTGTTAATTTACTGTCTTGAGTTTAAAGAAGACATAAAGGCCTTGGGCTTCTTTGGTAGCACCTAGATATGTCAATGTTGATGCATTAGCAGAGCTGAAGTTTGGGACATTGTATGTCTGTCTGTGACAGAGGTACAAGTGAAAAGGGCAACACCTGTAAAAATCCTGCGTAGTTATGGTAGGAAATGTACTGACAATTAGATCTGGGAGTTTCAGGTCTTCTCATCAACAACCAGATGGGTTCTTGCCTAAAATTAGGCTGTGTAGGGGATAGCATAAAAATAAGAGAAGCAGGGAGGAACTGGTGCTTATTTATGTGCTAAATGAGAAAATTAAACATCCGGGGACCCTTCTCAGCCACAAGACTTGGGCCAGAGCTCTGAGTACTATTTTTTTTTAGCAAGAAATATCCATTTTGAATGATCACATTTTTTGAGCTCCGAGTACTGTTAAAGAAAACAGAACATCCAGTCATTGCATCAGAATAGGCATTACCTCAGTAATACAAGTATAGAGATTTAACTAAATAGGTATAGAGTGATCCTGCAAAGACATCTACTACAGATACAATACAAATGACCTCCAAAAGTATTAGTATGTGGTGAATAATGTGGAAAAAACGTTTTATGGTTTGCTTCCAGCATAGATTCAGTTTAACAAGCAGTTGAAATACTTTCTAGTAAGAATTAAGGATCAGCATGACCTTGAATGACTTCATGAAACTCTGCTACAAGATTATTACACTTGTGAGGAATCATACTCACCTCGGTCCTTCCGATTCTTGTCAAAGGATATAAAAACATATTCTATTTTTATCTTCTCTTCTGCAAACTCAAGTAAAGCTGTCAGCCTGCAGGGCAAAAACAAAAATTTAAAGTGAGCAAGAATAGCATAGCTATCCTAAAAAAGTCAGCACTTAAGAAATTTGGCAAGTCTAGCATTACAAGAAAGTAAAAAGCAAGATCAATCAACATGGCTTAAAACAATAAAATCTAACTTTTAATATACATTTAAACATACGATAAGTGGTTTCACATCTAAAGGGGGCTTCTTCAGATTAGAATACATTTATTTATATAACTTAATATAATTAATATAATATAATATAATTTATATAACATCTAACCATTAAAATCATCAATTTACAAAGCATTTAGTAATAAAAGTCATGCAATCTAAGTTCTGGTTTTAAAGGCACCATCTCACTCAAACCAGATAATTTATCTGCCTGTAATCTAATAATCCATTGCATTTCAGCTGTTTCAGTAGCATTATTAAAATCATCTCCCCTTACGTCTTTAAACATCAGTTTTAGTACCATGAATCTAAAACTATGTGATTGTGCATATTAACATGTTTAGATAGAGCACTGGTTAGTTTGCCCTTCTGTATCTCACTTAAGTGTCCGAGTATACACTCTTTCAATGATTTGTTTGTCTTACCTACATAGAAACAAACAAATACTGCAGGAAAGCTAAACAATAGATCTGTGCTTTTACGGGTAGCATAAAGGTCAGGAATATAATGTATATTAGTGTCTGGATGTACAAAAAAGTTCTTATCTGAAATAAATCTGCAAGAAGTGCAGAAGCGTCATGGAAAAGTGCCAATCTGAGCAGAAGTTCTTCTATTACATTTACTGTGCGAGTAACACAAATGCTACTTTAAGGATTTGCTGTTCCTAAAGCAAAACCTGGGTTTCTCTCCAACAAGATCTCTTATTTTATCAACTTGTAAAATAGACCAATTTTTCTTTACAATACCACAAACCAATGTGATATCAGTAGAATATGTCAAAGGTACTCTGGTACTGGTGGAACTAACCAAACCGATGTGTGTGTGTCAACCAATCGGTTTGCAATATTTAAAAGAGATCTCAACCTGCCCCTTCTCTCTCGATGAACGTATCTCATAACTGGATTAATTTCATTAGTCAAGAAACCCTTAGGAGTACATCTATTGGATGAAGCTTGAAAAGCTTCCTGAAGCCTTACTACATCATCGCTGGGATGATCAAAAATCCTGGCATAAAAATCCTGGCATTATAGTGGACTTTATCGGTATATGACCCAATCCACTTGTATCAAAATATGGCCTAGCCCTACTAGTTCTCTCTCGGTGGACCTCTCTAACAATAGAAACTACCTCATTGGTTTAATAACCTCTGCAGTTAAAATCACTGGTCAGGAAGCGATACCCTTCTTATAAACAACCCTCAACATTGATCAATCTAGAAAATAGTGAAATGTCCTTTAAATACAGTCTTACAGATATAACTAGGGTGCATAGTAGTGCAATGAAGTAAACTATTCTTCTTACATGGTTTCCTATAAACATTTATCTTTACAAAACCATCAGGCATTTTAGTAGCTTTTTACTTGATATCGGAGATGTTATCTGATGTTAACACATACGTTGTAAACATAGGGCATCAGCTTTGCCACAGTCTCATGATTGCTGCCGCTACTACCAAGCTTTTGGTTAACATCTGGGGGGGGGGGGTAGTGTGACACCTAAGAGAAGAATTCTTAACTGAAGTGACTGGCTCCAATGAAGGCAATAAACTTTCGGGAGTAGTTCCTGATCTTTATCTATAAGAAGACATTCTGACGGTTCATACAGCAAATCCAGTCTCATCTGCAGTGGATATAAAAAGTGTATGCACCCTTATTAAACTGCCAAGTTTTTGTGATATAAAAAAATGAGACCACAATAAATCATTTCAAAACTTTTCCCACCTTTAATGTGACCTATAACCTGTACAATTCAATTGAAAAACAAATCTGTTAGGGGAAAAATATAAAAAATAAAAGACGTACAATAAGCCGGTTGCATAAGTGTGCACACCCTTAAACTAATACTTTGTTGAAGCACCTTTTGATTTAATTACAACATTCAGTCTTCTTGGGTACACACCTGCCATCAATTAGAGAGACTCTGATTAACCCCAAATAAAGTTCAGCTGTCCTACTAGGATTTTCCTGACATTTACTCAGTTGCCTGCTACAGCAAAAGCCATGGTTCGCAGAGAGCTTACAAAGCATCAAAGGGATCTCATTGTTGAAAGGTATCAGTCAGGAGAAGGGTACAAAAAATGTCCACAGCATTGGATATACAATGGAACACAGTGAATCAGTCATCAAAAATTGGAGAAAATATGGGAGAACAGTGACATTGCAAAGAACTGGACATCCCTCCAAAATTGATGAAAAGACGAGACAAAAACTGGTCAGGGAGGCTGCCAAGAGATCTACAGCAACACTGAAGGAGCTGCAGGAATTTCTGGCAAATACTGGTTGTGAACTACATGTGACAACAATCTCCTGTATTCTCCATATGTCTGGACTATGGGGTAGGGTTGCAAAATGGTACACAGAAAAACATCCAGGCCTGGCTAAAATTTGCAAAACAATACATAAAGTCTCCAACAAATATGTGGGAAAATGTGTTATAGTCTGATGAGAGCAAGGTTGAACTTTAGCCACAATTCCAAAAGGTGCATTTGGCGCAAAAACAACGCTTCACATCACCAAAAGAACACCATTCCCATGGTGAAGCATGGTGGTGGCAGTATCATGCTTTGGGGTTGCTTTTCTTCAGCTGGAACTGGGCTTTAGTCAAGGTGGAGGGAATTATGAACACTTCCAAATACCAGTCACTTTTGGCCCAAAACCTTCAGGTGTCTGCCAGACAGCTGAAGATGAAGGGGAATTTCATCTTTCAATATGACAATGACCCCAAGCATACATCCAAATCAACAAAAGAATGGCTCCACCAGAAGAAAATTAAAAGTTTTGGAATGGCCCAGCCGGAGCCCAGACCTAAATCCAACAGAAAATCTGTGGGGTGACCTGAAGAGGGCTGTGCACAAGAGATGCCCTGGCAAACTGACAGATTTGGAGAGCTGTTGCAAGGAAGAGTGGGCAAATATTGCCAAGTCAAGATGTGCCATGCTGTTAGACTCCTACCCAAGAAGACTTAATGTTGTAATTAAGTCAAAAGGTGCTTCAACAAAGTAACAGTTTAAGGGTGTGCACACTTATGCAACCAGCTTATTGTACGTTTTTTATATTTTTTATATTGTTTCCCCTAACAGAATTGTTTTTCAACTTAACTGTACATGATATAGATCACATTAAAGGTGGGAAAGATTTTGAAATGATTTACTGTGGTCTCATTTTTTTAGATCACAAAAACCTGGCATTTTAACAGGGGTGTGTACACTTTTTATATCCACTGTAAGTAGCAAAAGGAGAACTCAAGCAAAGATCAGTAATGTGGAGGAACACTTGAGATTAAGTGCTTATGCTACAGAGATTCAGAATTGTCTGGAAGTTCTGAGTCCTTTTTGGGATCGAGAAAGGGAACAGCACTGAGAGTCTCCAGTGGTCTTGCAAGACGTCTTGGATAACTCTGTTTAAGGACCTTTGTTCATAGAGTCATATGTGTGTACTAGGCTAACAAACACTGGGGTCTTTTTAAGCCTAACCAAGCATTACAAATCTCTGATAAAGTTCTAGTATATTGAGCAGGGACTTGGGAGATTAAACATTTACAAGCAGAAGCCTGGCAGGAGACTAACCATTACAAGCTGCCTGTTTCCATTACAGACATAGGTCCCAAACCAGGGATGTATTTCCTTTTCCCCATTCAACTGTCCCTTTTTTGCTGCTCTTTTCTAGTGGGCTACAACATCTCAGAAGGGAAGCAGTCAGGGGTTGGAGGAAAGATAATTTTAAGAAGAAATCCTTAGAAAACCTCTGTTGCACTGCATGAAAGCTGGTTATAGCTAACCACTCCTGTACATGATGTGATGCTATACTCCCAGGCACCCTAGTCTGAAGATGGCTGGACTATGAGAGAACTGTTGCTGACCACCATAAGACTGCTTGCA
Organism: Protopterus annectens; assembly: GCF_019279795.1. Lineage (NCBI taxonomy): Eukaryota > Metazoa > Chordata > Ceratodontiformes > Protopteridae > Protopterus > Protopterus annectens. The sequence goes on along the minus strand of NC_056739.1, from coordinate 1,202,790,205 downwards.
TCATCATCGTCAACCCCCCCCCCCATTTTCTACATGGGGTCAAGGTGTTGCATCAACCATCTCCATCTTTCTCCCTTCAAAGTCACTCTTCAATGATCATACCGGACTGTCACACGTCTTCTCACACAATCCATCCAGCACTCTGTTTCCTCTTGCCTTCTTCCTGTCTATCCCAAATCCTCTTCACCAGATTGTATTCAGCTTTCCTGTACATGTGTCCAAACCACTGTAATCTGTTTTATTTGACATTGTCTGCAAAGTACAGTTGTGCAAGTCCTACCTAACCATAACAGCAGAGGTCAGTATAACACACTGCTTTACTGGCATATGGGTAGTAGTGCCCTACTACCCTAACTCGGGCAGCCTATCAAAGCTCAGACCTCCTCGTACTACCTGCCTGTGGGTGTTAAGAACCAGTCACCTGGCAGGACCAGAACTACCCTTTAAACAGGACCCTTTCAGTCTTCTGGAGTCCAGCAGGAAGAGCATATGAAAATGTAAGCACTGTGAACACCTGTTGTTCCAAACCAAAAGCCACGCACACCAGTTCAACTGATGAATAAAACTCAGCAGCAATTCCAGCAGCAAACTATATACATCCAAGAAAAAAGAGATGGTGGGAGGGTACCTCCAAGTAAGGCAGCATGTTTTACAAACTAACAAAAGTTATATACTCACCCTAACGATGCATCTGTATTGTCCATTCTTCTTCAACTGATGGGTCTTGGATCCAACCTCGGATCTGACTTTGCTGCTTCTGCTAGACTCGTGGATCAGGCTGTTGAGCACCTCCCTTTACCCATAATGTCCCACCATCCTGGTATACCTCGGATCAAGTTTGTTGCGCCAACACTAACATATACATGACACCATATCATTATGAAAAAAGATAAAGGCATACAGAAAGGGTGGAGCCCAAACAGAGAACAGGTGGGCTCCCAAAGTGACATCCCTTAGGTCTCACTAGGAAGTGAGTGAAGGGGGTTGAAGAATAAAAAATGGACAAAATAGATCCATTGTTATGGTGAGTACATAACGCTTGTATCTAACATTGTCATTTTCATTCATTTCTCAAATGATAGGACAGTCTCCAGCTAGATGAACCTTAGGTGGTCCTCATAAAAGGATATTCTGGAGTACACTGGAAACAAATGGTGCCCTATTTCTGGATAGTACATCTAACATGTTATGAGCAATAAAAGGTATGAACATTGGACAAAGTGGCAGCTGCAAAAATATCATCCATGGATGCTCTTAACCAAAAAACAGAAGTGCCTACGGAACTTGTGGAATGTATTTTAGGGGGACGTAGGTAAAGATAAACCTCTTTCTTTATACACAAAGAATATACAATCAGTCAACCATTTAGCCAGGGTCACTTTAGGCACTGCTTTACCCAATTTGTCTTTGGAGAAGGATGCAAATAATTGGTCAGTTTTCCTGAAATCTTGGGTACTGTGTAGACAAAATCTAAGCTGCCGGTGTAAATCCAAAAGATGCAGCATGTGTTCTCCTTTGTTTGAGAATTTCAGAAAGAACACAGGTAAATTGATGACATGATTTATATTGGATTCGAAAGCCACCTTAGCTAAAAGAGATGGGCTCATACGTAATGCAACCCTATCCTTATAGAAGGTCAAGCATGGAGATCTTGTGGAGGCGGCTTGGAGTTCAGATGCTCATCTATCAGAAGTGGTCACGACCAGAAAAACTGTCTTCCCGAGCAAGAACTTGAAGGTCAATCTTACGACCTTGTAACAGAATAGTTCAATCCCAAGGGGGGGGGGTCTTAAACTGGGAGCTTGAGTAAAAAAGGTACAATTAAGGAAGGCCTTTCACAATTTTAAAGAAGCCAAGTAGGAATAAATCTCACAGGAGTGAAACTTTGAAATGGCCAGTAATTGAACTTTAAAAGTGGAATAACTCACCCCATTGTTAAAAATGGAAAACAAAAAGTCAAGAACGCTGAGGCTGGGGCAGAGAAAGGGTCCAGTGGTCTCTGAAGGGCCCAAATTTGAAATCTTTTCCATTTACTTTCATACATTTTCCTAGAAAAAAAGCTTCTGAGAGGATAAAACAATATGTCAAACCGGGGAGGAAAGCATGGACTGTCTAGCCATCACTGGAACTGGAGAAACCATGCAGTTAACTTGAGGCTGTTGAGGTCCAGGTGTTTCATCCCTGTTGGATGAAACAGAAGGTCTAGATTGGGATTTAGTATCCATGGTGGATAAAGAAGTTGATGCCAGAGGAGGGGGAACCAAACCTGAGGAGGCTAAAAGGGTGCAATGAGGATGACTGTGCTCTTTAACTGGGATGCTTCTGTAGAAATTTAGGGATGAGGGGTAATGGGGGGTAATCATAAAGGAGACCAGAGGGCTAATAGTGGAAAACAGCATCTCTCAGGGACTCCCCTTGTGGAAGGATCAGGGTGAAGAATTTACTGAATCTGTTGAGAGGAAAAGCAAAAAGATCGCAGTATGGCTGGCACCATAATCCTATCCACCACTCAGATTCAGAGACCACTCGAGGCATCAAAATGGACCTGTTTAGTGTGTCTGCAAGCATGTTGGTTTTCCCTGGTATGTGCACTGGCATAAGAAAGTGACTGGAAGAGACTGCCAACTGCCACACTCTCATTGCCTCTTGACACAATGGGTAAGATCTGGTTCCCCCATTTGTTGATATACTAGACAACTGACATGTCTGTCTGTTCTACTTGGTGGCTTTGCAGTTGCCCACCCCTACTGTACATTTGATCTGGGACACTCCTCCCAGTCTAATGTCATTATCTCATTCTACCCAATACAGAGAAAACATTTGAGAAGGCCAACCCACTTAGTTTCCTAACCTTGAATTATCTTCTGCTTCTCCTCTCTCCCTTTCCTTTACAAGAAAAAAAAAAAACTTTGCTAGAATCTCCCTGTGTTTTGCTTAACTGTAACAAAATGAAATTTATGTTTGTTTCCTGCCTTTCTTGTAACTAGTCTAGTCCAGATACAGATTTGCTATATATCTTCATAGGTGTGTACTAGGCTAATGGCCCTGGAGCCTTTACAAGCCTAGCCCATAGGATTACCCTGGCATTGTGTCACCCAACCTTAGTTCCTAGTGCCTCTGTCCAGTAGAGCCAGGGACTGTTTTTGTAAGCTTCTGAGCCCCCCCCTAAGCCTGTCTGTGTTGGAAGGAAGCCTGCTAGCTTATCAGTGGGAGTGGTAAGCACTAGGTAACTTATCTACCACATAAGGAGTGGTTTCTGGCCAGAAAATTGTAGTTATTGGCCGCTTGGTTAGTTTTTCCAGCTCTCTCAACCTCCTGATTTAAAAGCCCACATTTACACTCGTCTCCCCCCTTCCTGTAACTAGTCTAGTTCAGATACAGATTTGCTGTATCTGGGACTGTTTGTAAGCTACTGAGGCCCCCAAGCCTTTCTGTGTTGAAGGGAAACCTGCTAGCTTATCAGTGGGAGTGGTAAGCACTAGGTAACCTATCTACCACATAAGGAGTGGTTTCTGGCCCAGAAATTGTAGGCATTGGCCGTTTGGGCAATTTTGCCATCTCTCTCAACTTTCTGATTTAAAAGCCCGCATCTGCACTTGTTTCTTTCCTGTAACTAGTCTGGTTTAGATACAGATTCTTAGTTTTAACTCTTAAATTTGCTTATTCGTGCTCAGCACTTGTTCAGAACTTGTTGTATGCACTAAATAAGCTACAAATTACTACAGTACTCAACCTTCCTCATTACCTAGAGAAAAACAGTTTTTGTACTTACTTTTCTCACTTGCTTAGAGAAAAACAGCTCTTGTACTCACTTTCCTCACTTGTCTAGAGGAAAATAGATTTTATTCAGGCATGTCCAAGGGTCAGCTGCTAGTGTTCTCTCCTGTCTATCTGATGAATCTGGGCATCTTGGGGCAAAGTAGCAATTGCCTCATGTACACAGACAACCCTCTCCTCCTACCACCCAACACTACAACCTGTGAGAGATGCACTTATCTAGCCAAACTGGAGGTAAAGCTCTCTCCAACCAAGACTGAACTTGACAGTCAACAGGAGAAGGTAAACACTTGCACCACACCACACTCATCATAGTCCCAACTAAACCTGCACCACCAAAATCCACACATAGAAACATTCGCAGAGGCTCTCAATAATAATCTGCTCAAGCAACAGAGACCACCAAAGCAGAAACGCAAGCAACCTCCGCCCCCTAACACAACCCAAATGACACATAGCCCACAGACTCAGTGTTCCACTCAACCACAGCCCACCAGGTTCTTCTCTCTCAGCTCCAGATCATCCATTCTATCCTATACCAGCATTCCTACTGCCCAGCACTATCCCCTCTCATCTCCCATTATTCTCCCTCCATACATCTCCGAAGCTGTAACGAAGACCTACTACAAATCTACAAACCAAAGTCTAAATTTGGACCCAACATGTACAGCTATCACCCCACTATTGCCTGGAATAGGCTCCCACTGGAAATCAGGACCCTTACACATCCTAAACAATTTCAAGACAGCCATCAAAGAGCACTTATTAGTCACTGGTCCTGCCACTGCACTCTTCCTCCTTAACATCCCCTACTTCTCATACCTTAATCTACTTTCTGCCCTTAACTCACTCTTCTCACTAGCTCTCTCTAATCTTCCTTGACTACTCTTTCTACTGTCTTCTAAAATCTATTAAGCAAATTGCCTCAGATAAACATTCTGTTATCATGATATAGTTGCATGAAGGCAAGACAATTACAAGTGTTTTTTTTAAACACTTACCCCAAAACCTATACTCATCTTAATGACATATTTATTTTTTATACATCTTGAAATAGTTATGCTATACTCCTGATTATTGACACTGTATAACATTGTATTACTACTTAATGCCTTGTAATAATCTTGTAACTGCTGTTTAATGCTAATTTATAATGAAAATTGTATGATATATTAGAGCTTTTCTCCCTGGGCCTCCACTGAAAAGGGCTCTTCAGCTCAGTCGGACAATTCCTGTCAACAAATGTAAAATAAATATAAATAAATAAGGCAAAACAATGTACACAACACACTAGTCATAGGTGACTCTATAGTCAGGCACACACTGATGTCCCACTCACCAGGCTAAACAAGGAGAAGGTTACTGTCAGCTGCCTGTCAGGTGCCAGGATCCGCCACATAACCCATGCACTCAGGTCATTCCACAAGTACAAATATGACTCTGTCATTGTCCATGTTGGTGTGAATGACCTGACATGTACCTCCCTGGACTACTTGAAAAGAGATGTGGAAGAGCTCTCCGATCTTGCAGCCCATGCAGGTATGACCCTAGCCCTGAGTATCATCCTGCCATTGCCCAGAACGATACTGCAGTACAAGGACAAAATGATTGACTTCAACAATTGGCTAAGCTTCTGGTGTCATTCTAAGGGGATTCAGTATCTGTCTGCCTGGGACGACATGGTCGACATACCACGATGCTTTGCCAGAGATGGCCTGCGACAGTCACCTCTGGGATTCCGGATACTGGCTAAGGCTCTTGCCACCCCTATAGTGCCTTTTTTAGGCAAGGTTCAAATGACAAATTCACCACCGTAAAAGAAACAGGCAAGCAAAAACTGAGGGTAATGCTACTTGATGCTAGAAGTCTAAATCTCAAAATGCACTCCCTCGAGGCACTCCTTAAAATGGAGAACATAGATATCTGTGCAGTGACTGAGATCTGGTTCAAGGCTCCAGAGAGCACCCCTGCATTACCAGGCTATAACTCATACCACACTTTTCGGCCATCTAACCTGGACCAGAACACCAAAGGTGGAGGTGTGTCCATATTCATTAAGGATATCCACATCTCCAGGCTAGTTGCTCAGCATAATGCATCCGAGGTTATCCAAGTGCAACTAACTCTGGGCAAAAATGCAATCCAAATTGTAGTTTGCTACAGATCCCCCACCATGCCCCAGGATTCCCACTCCTCTTTTCTTGATATACTGTTAAATATTAGGGTTCAACCAAACACCCTAATAATGGGCAATTTCATCTACTCCACCATTAACTGGGAAAACTACTCATGTACCAACTCCTTTGCTCAACGATTTCTGGAATTCATAACTTCCAATGCCCTTGATCAACATATCCACACACCCACCAGGGGCAACAATATCCTAGACCTAGTCATTACCATCATGACTGACCAGTGTTCCACACCTGAAGTCAACTCCTTGTTGGTCAGATCCGACCATAAGCTAATCACCCTAGATATCCACATCCCATCCCTACCCCCCCATTAAGAAAACCATGGTAAAAAATTTCTCCAAAGCAAACTTCATGCTTCTTAATACAGAAGTGGCGAACTTCATGACACCCATGCAGATGACAATACAGTTACGATTGCTGAATCCTACAAAAATGCACTCTATAAGCACTTACACAAGTGCATGGATCATGCTATCCTAAACAGAACCAAGATGCTATCCTCCAAAAAAGGAAGCCAATCTGGTGGTCCCCTGCCATAAATAAACTCTACAACAGAAGGAAGAAACTGTTGCAAAAGAGAGTAAAATCCCATGAGTGGAGGAGCTAACAGGTCAGCCTCAGTAAAAAGCTGAGATCCCTTATAAGATCCTCCAAAGCTAGCTACAAAAACAAAATTGCCACGGATTCTAGGGACAACCACAAAGTATTCTATAGCTATGTCAAGAATCTCAGTGGCAGCACCCAGATCTGCTCTGAGTTACAGCACAACTGCATGAAAATTACAGAACCAACTAATATTGCCAACATCCTGGCAGATACGTTCAGTGCTAACCTTACCCCCCCTCTCACCCTCTAAAGGGCCCAGATCTATAAAGGAAGAATGCAGAGTTCCTGTAACCACAACTACGCAGGTAAAGGCTGCACTCTCTAAAGCCAAAAACACAGCATCCATGGGCCCGGACAACATCCCAGGCTGCATTTTACACGAAGTTCAGAACAAAATGGGTCCCCACCTAAGCACTATGTTCAATCATAGCCTCACGTCAGGCTTTGTGCCTACTGAATGGCGCACAGCAACGGTTATCCCACTCCACAAAGGGGGAGCTACCACTGATCCCAGGAACTATCGCCCCATTAGCCTGATGTGCTTGGTCTAAGGCCACGGAATGTATCATCATGGAACTCAAGGATATTGGTAACCTCCAAACTCTGGACCCCACCCAATTCGGGTTTGTGAAAAGCAGATCATGCCTCCTGAACCTGATTGACTTCTTTGAGGCAGCCACCAAAGCCGTAGATATGGGTAAGATGGTTCACACAGCCTATCTTGACCTTGCCAAGGCTTTCGACACCACCCTCCATTCTGGAACTATAGCTAAACTCACTAAACTAGGTATAAAATCGGGTCTATATTGAATCAGCGAATGCTTAAAGCTAACGCTGATTCATCAACCCTATTATAGCGAACGCTGAAAATCCCAAACACACGAAACAGTGAATTATTTCTCAGGGGAAAAAAATCACTGAGCTGAATTCGGGAGTCTGCAGTTTCCTCCATTGTGGTGCGATCTCGGAGTTGGTATATTTAAGTGGGGGGGGGGTGAAGCCCCCCCAAATTAAATACTGTTTTAAGGTTTTTTTTTTTTTTTTTTTTTTTGTGGAACAGCGATTTTTTTCCCTGGGATGAGAAATTGGAAATACACCCCGGGGATAGGGGTGGCAAGAGCCTTAGCCAGTAACCTGAATCCCAGCAGCGACAGGTGCAGACCATCTCTGGCAAAGCATCGTGGTCTGTCGATCATGTCGTCCCAGGCAGACAGATACTGGATCCCCTTTGAATGACACCAGAAGCTTAGCCAATTGTTGAAGTCAATCATGTTGTCCTTATATTGCAGTATCATTCTGGGAGAAGGCAGGATGCTACTCAGGGCTAGGGTCATACCTGCTTGGGCCACTTGATCCGAGAGCACTTACATGTGTCTTTTCATGTAGTCTCATTCACTCTAACATGGACAATGACAGAGTCATATTTGTGCTTGTTGTGGAATGACTTGAGTGCATGAGTTATGTGGTGGATCCTGGCACCCGACAGGCAGCTCACTGTAATTTTCTCCTTGTTCAGCCTGGTGAGTGGGACATCAGTGTGCCTGACTATAGAGTCACCTATGACTAAAGTGCTAGGTACAGTGTCTTGCCTTAGGGGCTGTTGCTGGGTGGCACACTGGTGTTGTGAGCTATGTGACACTTCGGTTGTGATTGGTGTTTGACGATGTTTCAGCTTCGAAGGTCCTTGTTGCTTGGGCAGGTTAATGTTAAGGGCCTCTGCATATGTGGATTTAGGGTTGCTATGTGTGGGTGCTGGTGGTGTGAGTTTAGAAGGGCTATATATTGCTTGAAGTGTAGTGTGGGTGTTAACCATCACTTCTTGACTGTCTAGCACAATCTTGGGTGGAGAGAGCTTTGCTTCCAGTTTGGCTATGAAAGTGCATCTCTCACAGGTTGTAGTATTGGGTGGTAGGAGGAGAGGGTTGTCTGTGCACATGAGGCAATTGCTGCATTGCCCCAGTATGCCCAGATTCACCAGGTAGACAGGAGAAATCAGATCCCCTCTTTGCCCCAGGAAGAGCCATCTCTTTGCAAGTCCTGGAAAGACCCTTGGGACTTGCAAAACTACATCTTTTTACCACCTTGTGGACTGCAAAACTACATCTTTTTACAACCTTGTGGATAACTGCAGAAGGATCTCTGGGGGGGTAGAAAAATGAATCCCAATAGTGGATGGGTATTTCCATTTTTCTCACTTCTGGACAGTGTTCCTTAACTCTGGGGTAGAACAATGATGATCCATCAAAATGTGCACTGATGAATGAAACTTGAAGAGCTCCACAAAAATCACACAGGAGCACACATGCATGCCTCCTGACTGCAATGCCTGAACCCATAGCCCTAGAGGAACCCTTGGCTGCATGAGAGGTCAGCCTCATGGACAAGCTGTAAATACACCAAAGAGTGGCCAGTTGTGAAGAAATGTTTTTCTGGTCCTCCAGAGACATGGACCCTGAAAGACTGTTGGAAAGCTCCTTTCTCAAATATCTTTGTAATCTGGTGAAGTGTGCCAAATAATTCAGTGACCAAACAGCAAAGGTCACCGAAGCATAAATGCACTTGCCAAATCTGTCCAAGACCTTAGACTCCATTAGGGGGGAATGGAAAAATGAGCTCTTTTCCACCAAGCTCCATCTTAGTGGCTGCTGCCATCACTATGGCATCTACTGGGACTCCCTTGCTCCAGTGGGCCCTATCTTTGGGCGGAGCTAGAAATTCATCTGGCCTCTTAGATATGGGCTCTATTTTATCCAGCTCCTTCCGTGCTCAGCGTGAGATAAAGTTGATCAACTCATCACCCAGAGGGACCACCCAAGACACAACTGGGTTATCCCTGAAAGCATCCAGAAACACAGACTCCCCTTGGGAGGGGTCTTCAGAAGACCAACCACCTCTCTGTTTAAGTTGTTCCAGGATCTCTCCAAGGGAGACATCAGGTGGAGATGTGGAGGACCGCTGCCTTTCATTGACAGATTCCTGAGGGAATCTAGGTGTTTCCTTTTACAAGTCCTCTTCTTAGAGGCCTCATCAGTGGGATGATCTGGTGAAGTATTGGAACTGTGTGGGGAGTCCTGGATGAGGACTGTATGAAGGTTAGTATGGGGTTGCTGTTCCAGTGGAAGAGACAAGAGGCTCAGACCTTAGATTTGATGGAGGAAGAAGAAAGTACAGTTTTGTACCTACCATAAATGTAGATGTCCGATAGACATGCAACTGCAGTCATAACATGTGGGTTGTCCTGCCTCAGGCAGCCCTCGGTCGGCCGGATTCCAAAGTCTGGGTCCGACGTCGGCTGATGTCGCATTTCTCTCCGACGTCAGAACGGCTGGAGTACATAAGCATCAGCCGACACCATTTTCTTCAGTGTTTCTTGCCCCAGATGCCAGGTGCCCTCCAAGGAAGGCTGTGATCAAATTGGAAGACAAAAACAGGATTCCAAACAAATAAATGAGCAATAAAACAAATACACCATAACAGATATCCCCAGCTAAGAGAAACAGAGATAGGAGTGGACCCTAGGCATAGAGGGGTATGGAGGGAGGGAAAATCCGACTGCAGTTGCATGTCTATCGGACATCTACATTTATGGTAGGTACAAAACTGTACTATGTCCTTCAAGAATGCAATTGCAGTCATAACATGTGGGTAGAATACCATAGCTTAGCTGGGGGAGGAGGAATGCTCTAGGAAAAAGATGGTGTGGCAATCAAACCCTGCAGGACTGCCAAGCAAAGCCTGCTCTGGATCTGGAGTATAGAGGGAGATTGTAGTGTTTGGAGAATGTATGCACGGAGCTCCATGTAGCAGCTTCTAGAATGTCCTTAGTAGGCACCCCTCTTAGGAATGCTGTAGAGGTGGCTGTAGCTCTGGTGGAATGTGGTCTGACATTGGCTGGAACAGTCTTACCATGAAAGGAATAACAGAATCTGATGCAATGTCCAATCCATTTTGAAATAGTCTGTTTTGAAATTGCTTTTCCTTGGACTGCAGGGGCGTAAGCTACAAAAAGTTGTTCAGACTTCCTACTGGCCTTGGTTCTGTCCAGGTAGTAACGAAGTTGTCTGTGAATGTCCAAGGTATGCAACAGTCTTTCCCCCTTGTTCTCAGGATTGGGGAAGAAAGCAGGCAGATGAATTGCTTAATTTAAAGAAACCCTAGATACCACCTTTGGCATGAAAGTAGGGTTTGTCCTTAATGAAACCCTGTCTTTGTAAAAAATAATGAAGGGTGGTATTGCCATTAGGGCCTGTAGCTCCGAAACTCTTCTTGCTGAAGTAATTGCCAACAGGAAAGCTGTTTTCCAAGAGAGAAATTGCAAGTCAACTGAAGCTGCTGGCTCAAAAGGAGGTAGAGTCAGTTTTTCTAGGACAAAATTGAGGTCCCAGGCTGGCACTGGGGCCTTTCTTGGTGGCTTAATGTTCTTGATTCCCCTGAGGAATTGCCTTAGTAAAGGGTGTGAAAAAACAGGGGGATCAGTGTTGTATCTAGCTGAAATAGCAGATGCATGTATCTTTATGGAAGAATATGAGAGGTCGTTCTTTAACATATCTGCCAAATATTCCAAGATGAGTGGGATGTTCAACTGTGATGCATCATGTCCCTTGCTGGTGGTCCAATTGCTGAATCTTTTCCACTTTGCTAAATAAACCTTTCTGGTGGATGGTCTTCGAGCCTCTGTTAGTATCCGCTGAACTTCCTTGGAGAGAGATAGGCTGAAGTTATTCATGGGATCTCCCAGGCTGTTAGCTGCAGTGTCTGTAGATTTGGATGCACTGTTTCGAAGTTGTGTTGAGTCAGAAGTAGAGGCCATTGGGAAAGGGCCCACCTCCTGGTGTGACATATGCTCCGTAGTAATGGATACCAGTGTTGTCTTGGCCAGTCCGGAGCTATTATGATTCCCTTGGGTTTCTCTGCTTTGATCTTTATTAATACTGAGGTCATCAGTGGCAGAGGTGGGAATGCATAGATTGTTAGTGCGTTCCAGTTGAATGAGAGAGCATCTATTTTCCAAGCTTTTGGGTGGTATGTCCTTGTGCAGAATTTTGGTAGAAGATGGTTGAGATGAGAGGCAAATAGGTCCACTTCTGGCTTGCCCCATGTCGAAGTGAGTTGTCTGAAGGTCTTCGGATGTAACCTCCACTCGTGTGGATCTGTGAAATTCCTGCTTAGGCTGTCCGCCAACACATTGTCTTTTCCTGAAACAAACTGGGATTGTAACTGGATGTTTAGACTCAGTGATTTCTCCCAAAGCTGCATTGTCAGTCTGCAAAGGGGGTAAGAGTGGGTGCCCCCTTGCTTGTTTATGTACCACATCACAGTGGTGTTGTCTGTCCGTATCAGTAAATGTCCTTGCTGGAGTTGGTGTTGAAAAACCTCGATGGCATGCATTACTGCCAGCATTTCCTTTTGGTTTATATGCAGATGTGTTTCCTTTGGAGACCACTGTCCTTGTATACACCTGCCTTCCATGTGCGCCCCCCATCCAAGGTCTGAGGTGTCTGTAGTCATGGTCTGTGTTATCTGTGTTTTTTTGAATGACATACCTGTGTTTGCCTGGCTCACCGAGGCCCACCATAGGAATTCCTTTTGTAGGCATGGGATGAGTGGTATGATTGCCTCCAAGTTGTTGCTGTGTTGAGACCAAATGCTTTTTAGGTACCACTGAAGCTTTCTCATGTGTAGTCTTGCTAATGGAACCAGGAGAATGCAGGATGCCATGTAACCCAGGGCCTGTAGGAATCTCCTTGCAGTCATCTGGGTGAGTTTTGCTAAACCTTTGAAGTAATGAGTTAACTTGTCTTGCTTGTCTTCTGTCAGGTAAGCCATCTGAGAGGCTGTGTCTAGTTTGGCTCCTAAGAAGATTATTTGCTGGGATGGTTGCAGTCTTGACTTTTGAAAGTTGACTGTGTATCCCAGAGCTTGAAGTAATCTTATGACATAATCCAGGTTTTTTGTCAAAATCAATTTGTCGTCCGCTTGTATGAGGCAGTCGTCCAGGTATGGGCAAATTTGTATACCCTGGAGCCTGCAATGAGCAATTACTGTAGCCAGGCATTTTGTGAATACTCTGGGCGCAGTAGATAAGCCAAATGGCAATGCTGAGAATTGATAATGCTCTGGCCCTGCAAGAAATCTGAGGTATCTTCTGCAGCTGTGTCTGATAGGGACATGCAGGTATGCCTCCTTGAGGTCCAGAGTAATCAGCCATGACCCCTTGCCCAGCATGGGAAGGAGTTGCTGTAGAGTCAGCATTTTGAACTTTGGTACTATGAGAAAAGTGTTTAATGCGGACAACTCCAGTATTAAGGAACAGTCTTGAGTAAAACCCCTGGTCTTGTTCTTGTTGTGGAACTCTTTCTATTGCTTTCATCCGAGTCAGCAGAGTGATTTGCTTGATAGCCTCTGCCCTCTGATTTAGTGGTAGGTTTGGCATGCCTTGTTTTCTTGGTAAGGTATGAAAATGAAACCTGTACCCTCGGTCTATAATGTCCAAAATCCATTTGTCCTTTGTCAGTCTGTGCCAGTTTTCTGCAAACAGAGATAGTTTCCCGCCCAAAGGAGCTTCTAGTTGTTCCCTGGTAGGTGGTAGTAGAGGAAAGTCATTGAGACTGTGGTTGTGGGGCAGGTGAAACCCCTGCGTCACTTCTTTGGTTTCCTGGCTGCCATTGTCATCCCCTGTAAGGGCCTCTGTATTGGCCTCTTCCTCGGCCACGTCTGTTCTTACCCCTTTGAAACTTTTCTGGATTAGGAAAGGACCAGTTTTTTGAAGGCCAATTCCTACTGAATCTGGGGGGTTGAACCTGGAGGAAATCTTTCACAGTCTGAACTGATTTTGCTTTTTCTTCGATGGTCTTTAACACATCCTTAGCATTTGCACCAAAAAGTTTGTTCTTTTCCAAAGGTGCATCCAGAAGTTTTGCTTTTACATGATCTGGTAGAGGTTGATCTTTTAACCAAGCATGTCTACAAATGACTGCCCCTGTCATAGCTGCCCTACATGAAGCTTCCAGTGCATCATATCCACACTGCAGGAAGTGATTGCTTACTTGCTGAGTGTTATACAGCTTCCTGCAAAGTCTTCCTGTCTAAAGGATCAGGAGTGGCTAATGTTTTTTGTAAATCTTCTAACAGATAATCCTGATATTGTAACATATGAAAAAGGCAATTTAAAGCTCTCATAGATAAGGTAGTGGATGTGTAAACCTTTTTGCCCCATCTCTCCAGTGACCTAGCTTCCCTGTTGGAGGGCAGAGGATTTTTTGAGGTGGAGGCTGAAACTCCTTTAGGCCCCTGTGAAATAGTTTCCAAATCAGCAGTATGGGCCCTGAATAAATGGGAATGAGTTTCTGGGACCCTGTAATACCTGTCTGGCTTGGCTGGAGCAGGAGGAAGAGAATCAGGGGTAACACTAGAGTCAGAATACAAATCATCCAGAACATCAAGTACAGGAGGAATAGCTAAGGGCCTGTGCTGAGGCTTCTTAAGGAAAGTCCTAAGGCGTTTCCTAGAATCAGAATATTCCTGACCTTGCCACTTGAAATGTTCCCTCATGGTGTGCAGAACTTCCCCAAAAGAAATATCCTCAGGAGGGGAGGCCGAAGGGATGGAATCCTCTGCATCCGAGTCCTCATAGGTGTGAAAGAGCTCTTCCTGGCTATCAGAGTGGACAGAGCCCTCAGAATCTTCATCTGAAGGAGTAGGGTCAGAGGGTTCAACCCGGGGCCTTATATCAGGAGGAGGCTGGAATCCTCTCTCAGGATGGGCCTGTGAACCTCTAATCATGGAAATTAAATCTGCAGCCATGGACATAATTTGTGTCTCTGGAGTCGGCTGAGGTAAGGATTTAGAAGTGATATGCTTTGTTTTGCTGGCTGCCTTAGCCCTAGTGTAGGCCTTAATAGACATGGCCATAGGGGGCCTGGCAGCTCCACGTGCAGGAGTGACCTTGTCCACAGCAATGGTCTTGGGCATTTCCTCGGTTTCGGTATCCGGAGGAAAATCAATAACTGCCGTCGGAGGAATGTCTGGAATCGGAGTCGTCGGTAATGCGGTGTCTTCGGTTCGGAGCAGTGGAGAGACAGTCTCAGAGGGAACCGGAGCACTCGCGCTAGGTTTTGGCGTGGAGTCGGTGGTAGACGCGGGCCGAGGATGTCGGTCCCGGTCTTTCCTCTTTTTGGGAGTTTGCGATGTCGGAAGATCCGACGGCATGGTGTAAGCAAAATTATCGCCGAAAAAATCTTCAGCGAACTCCGCCCGGCGCCTGAGAGTGCGCTTGTTGAAGCGAGCACAGGCTACACAGGCCTAGACGTCATGGTCTGGGCCCAGGCAAGGGAGACAGTAAGAGTGGAAATCCTTATGAAGTATTTGTTTACCACAAGAAAGACAATTGTTAACTTTTTCAGTAATTTCTGACATCGGCTGAGGCAAGAAAAGGTCCCCAACGGGGTACTTGGCCTTTTTGATGACTTCGGTATCGTAGAATACAGGAGCTGACCGACCGGCACTTGCGAACTGCTTCTGCTTCGGGCACCGCGCGGCAAGAAAGACTGAAGAAAATGGCGTCGGCTGATGCTTATGTACTCCAGCCATTCTGACGTCGGAGAGAAATGCGACATCAGCCGACGTCGGACCCAGACTTTGGAATCCGGCCGACCGAGGGCTGCCTGAGGCAGGACAACCCACATGTTATGACTGCAGTTGCATTCTTGAAGGACATCAGGATCCAAACAGAGTAAGGATGTCCTTTCTCTGTGTATAGAGAAGGAACTCTACACTGTCTCAAATGCAGAAAGTCCATGGGAAATAGCAGCCAGTCGCACCAACAGTGAAGCTACCTGCACCAAACTCTGAACCTCATGGATCCCTGCATTGCAGAAGAAGTCAGAGTTGGGCTAACCACTGCAGAGCTGTTGACAGGCAAGGACAGCTCAAACAGTTTTGAAGTAGACCCCAACTCCCTGAAGCCAGTGCTGATGGTTCATTTCCAAGAATCATCCTGATTTGAAGAGATCAGAGCTGGGCAACTTAGGTCAGAGTGGGAGAACAGTCTATCTTCAGACCTGACAAGGACATCCTCAAAGATCTCGGATCCAAGGTCTCTGAAATCACTGGTCAGATCGGAGAAGGAGATATTATAACATGAGGATGAGAAGATGAAAGGCTCAAGAGTACAATGGGAGACGGAACTGTGATTACCACATCTAGATTTGAGTTGTAAGAAACTTTCTCATCATCCTATCCACCTCTGCCTCAGATAAACTCCTGGAAGTCCTAAAAGATGAACTAGTGGAAGGTGGTCTGGAGGGTTTCCTCAGCAGCTCTATTAAGAAAGACGAATGCAGCTGAGGGGATTTCGGATGTGGAGAGAAATGTGAAGATCAGATCCAAGGAGATTTGTTGCTTGACGTTGCAGCATCCAAGGTTGACATCAGTTCAGGATTCTTGGAAAGTTTAGCTGGAGGATCAGGAATTGGAGCCAATGAGGAGAATGGTCAGAGGACGGTTTCCAGGACTCCTCCTCTTTTGAAGCAGAGTCATGCTTCCCTTTATCAGGTATACTGGATAGGGTTTGAGCTTCAGGAGAGACAGAAGTAGCAGAAGGTAGCAAGCCTTTTAAAACCAACTTATTTCTCCTGCCACTCAATGAATGGGAATTAAATCCTGAACAAATGGAGCAGTCAACTTTTAGATAGGCAGCACCCAAACAATAAATGCACTCCTTGTGGGCATCATCTTATGCCCACATGAAGTGCATTTCGTAAAGCCAGTAGGCTTGTTAGGAATACTGAAAACAACAGAGAGCAAAACAGAGTTTTTTTATATTCATATGTATGTATGTGTACATAAACAAATTTCAAAAAAATCTTTTCCTCTACAATTAAGATACTGTCTCCTAAACTACTCCTCAATTTTACAAAACTCACATTATTTAAACTCAAATGGCTAAAGGATACCTCCTTCAACAATTTAGCCCTTGCTGGAGATATCCACCCAAGCCCTGGTCCTAGTCCCCCTACTTGCAACTACCCCCTACCTCCTTCCTCCTCCCACAACACCCTAAAAATCTTTACCATGAATGCACAGAGTCTTAACAACAAAGCTCATCACTTTCAAGCTTGGCTATGCCACAACCAACCAGACATCTTAGCAATCTCTGAAACTTGGCTCAAACCCCATATCTCAGATGCTGAGATCCTACCCCCAGGATTCAATATTCTCAGAAATGACCGACCAAATAAGAAAGGGGGTGGCTCTGCCTTAGTATACTCCAACCTCCTCACCTTAATACCCCTCCAAACTCCAATTCCACATTTCCAGAACACAGAATTAACTGCTGGACTACTAAAAATGAATAAACACAAGAATATCTGCATAATAGCCCTTTATATCTCTCCTGGTAACAATATCTCTACCATTGAGGATATTCTCCTATGGGCCTCTACTGAAATTAAGTATGAAACTTATAAATTAAATTAATGGCACCTCTCCCTCCCTATCCATCAACCTCTATAACTTCTCTCAGATAATTCACTCAGTCACTCGACCAAACAAAGTAAATCCCCCTGGTTCCACTTTAGACTGGATCTTCGTCTCTGATCCTAATAAAATGACCAACTCTGGCAAAAATCCTGATTCCATCAGCGACCATTCCCCAGCTTACATTCTTCGCTCAACGACCTCTTCCCCTCACCAGCACCAATATATTTATACCTGTAACCTCATTAATTTCAACCCCACATCATTCTCAAACAAATGAACTGCCAAATACTAAACTTCCTTCCTCTTGACAATGCTATAGAACACTTCAACTCTGTCTTCCTAGACGCTCTAAACTCCCTTGCCCCTCTTAGACACAAGAGGGTAAAAACTAATACAGCTCCTTGGCTATCCAAAGATACTAAGAAAAGTATGCACCAAAGGGACAAACTTGGAAGCTCTACCAAAAAGATAAACTTCCCAATAACCTGCTCCAATACAAACAGCAATGTAACCAAACAAAAGAGCTAATAACCAAGGACAAAAGTCCTACTACATCAAACTCCAGTCCAACAAAAACCCCAAGCAATTCTGGAAATCAATAAACTCGCTGCTTAATCCAGGATTCAAAAATATTAATCCAGGATTCAAAAATAATCCTTGTCCTGACCCAAGCAAATCGGACCTTGATCTAGCCTCTGATTTCAACTCATTCTTCTTAGAAACTATTTCTGACCTGACCAGGAC
>NC_056739.1:1202762404-1202767404 GCF_019279795.1 Protopterus annectens | reverse complement strand
CTGGACTACATGAAGAGAGACAGAGGAGCTCTCTGATTATGTAGCCCAGGCAGGTATGACCCTGACCAGCATCCTTCCTTCACCAAGAATGATGCCACAACATAGAGACAAGATGATCAGCTTTAACAATTGGCTTAATTTCTGGTGTCATTCAAAGGGGATCCAGTGTCTGTCTGCCTGGGATGACATGCTTGACAAGCCACGCTGCTTCGCAAGGGACGGCTTGCACCTGTCACCCCTGGGATTCCGGATATTGGCTACGGCTCTTGCCACCCCCATAGTGCCTTTTTTAGGCAAGGCTCAAATTCTAAACTTACCACCCTAGAAAACAAAAATGGGAAGAAACTAAGGGTAATGCTGCTCAATGCCAGAAGTCTAAATCTCAAATCTCAAAAGGCACGCACTCGAGGCCCTTCTCAGTATGGAGAACATCGATGTCTGTGCTGTGACTGAAACCTGGTTCAAGGCTCCTGAGAGCACCCCAGCACTATCAGGTTTTACCTCATATCATGCGTTACGGTCCCAAAACCCAGACCACACCACAAAAGGAGGCGGTGTATCCATATTCATCAAGGATACCCACCCCTCCAGGTTGGTGGCAACGCACGAAGCATCGGAAACCATCCAGGTGCAATTAACCATAGGCAAAACTGCTCTACAATTTGTAGCATGCTACAGGCCACCCTCTCAAACTCAGGAACCCCACACAGCCTTCCTGAAGACACTGGAGGGTATAAATGTATCTCCAAACACCATTATATTGGGTGACTTCAACTACCCGAATATAGACTGGGAACATTACTCAAGCCCAAACTTTCTAGCCCAAAGGTTCCTGGAGTTCATAAATTCAAATGCCATGGAACAACTAATCACCATTCCCACAAGAGGAGAAAATATACTAGATCTCATCATCACAAACATGGGGACAAAATGCTCCACACTGGAAGTATATCCCTCATTGGTGAGATCAGATCATAAACTAATCTCACTGGATATCCACATCCCACCCCCACCTCAATCAAAAAAGACCACAGTGAAGAACTTCTCTAAAGCAAACTTCACACTACTCAAGACTGGTGTGGTATCCTTCAAGGCCCCGAGGCAGTGGAAACCACAACCCAAGCTGCGGAAGCCCTTACAAATGCCTTCTACAAACACCTCCAGGACTGCATGGATCAGGCAATCCCTAATAAAACCAAGACTCTTTCCACCAAGGGCAAACGTCCAGTCTGGTGGACCCCAGCCATAAACAAACTTTACAATAAGAGGAGAAAGCTGTTACATGATAGAGCAAAATCCATAAAAGAGAAGACACCTTTGATCATTATTAGTAAAAAAATACGAGCACTCATAAAATCATCCAAGGCCAACTTTGAGAGAAAAATTGCCATAGATTCAAAAGACAATCATAAGGCCTTCTTCAGCTATGTTAGAAACCTGGGTGGAAACTCCCAGATATGCTCAGAATTAGTCCAAAATGATACAAAAATCACTGAACCCACAGACATTGCCAACATACTGGCAGACAGGTTCAGTGCAAACTTCACCCCCTCTCCCCTAAAAGGAGAGATAACTATCCCAGCGGAGTGCAGCCTCCCAGACATCTCCAATGCGCAGGTGAAAGCTGCTCTCTCTAAAGCTAAAAACACAGCATCAATGGGACCGGATGGTGTCCCCGGCTGTGTGCTACATGAATTCAATGAGGAACTAAACCCGCACATAAGGCAGCTGTTTAATCTTAGCCTTACCACAGGATACATGCCCAAGGAGTGGCGTACGGCAACTGTGGTCCCACTCCACAAAGGCGGTGCCTCTACGGACCCTGGTAATTACCGCCCCATAAGCTTAACAAGCCTGGTCTGCAAAGCTATGGAGAGGATCATAATGGAACTCATAAACAAAGACATAGGGGACTTGCAGACATTGGACCCGACCCAGTTTGGCTTTGTCAAGGGCAGATCATGCCTTCTGAACTTGGTCGACTTCTTCGAAACAGTCACCAAGGCCATTGATGAGGGAAAGGCAGTCCATACAGCCTACCTTGACTTTGCAAAAGCTTTCGACACAATACCACACTCGGGTATTATAGAGAAACTTACCAGCTTAAATGTAAACCCATATGTCACAAGATGGGTTGCAAACTGGCTAAAGGACAGAACCCACAGGGTTAGAGTAGCTGGCGCCATGTCAGACTCCAAGCCGGTCTGAAGTGGTGTCCCACAGGGCTCAGTCCTTGGCCCCCTGTTGTTCGGCATCTACTTCTCAGAAGTACAGGCAAACATAGGAGGACTATGGCTGACAAAGTTTGCAGATGACTGCAAACTGGGAGCCATAGTGGAAAGTACGTCAGACACAGATATCCTTCAGAGGGGTCTCACGGAAACTGAAAGCTGGTGCCAGAGCCATGGCCTGAAATTAAATGCCAAAAAATGTATAGTCATACCCTTCGGGAAAAACAAGGTAACCCCAAGCTACCATATAGGTGGCAATCCACTAAGCACAGAAGAGGTTATCAGGGACCTGGGGACCCAAGTTGACAGTGGCCTTTCTTTTGACACTCACATTGCTAAAGTGGTTAGAAAAACCTTCTACATTGCCCACCTGATCATGAAGGGATTCACATCCAGATCAAGTGAGGTCATTGTCCCCCTGTACTCTTCACTTATCAGACCAGTGATCAAGTACAATGCCCCATTCGGGATGCATCTCACCAGACACCTGCAGCAATTGGAGAGACCCCAAAAGTTCCTCACCAAAAGGATAAAGGGACTCCAAAATCTGTCATATGCTGCCAGACTGAAGAAACTCCAGCTCTATTCAGTCGCATACCGTCTGCTCAGAGGTGACCTGTGCCTGACATACAAGGCCATGTCCAACCCAGAATTAATGGACATGCTCCACCTCAAAAAATCCAGATCTACCAGATCCACTAGAGCAAGCGACTTAAACCTTAGCACGGATATAAATAGGACATGCTGGAGGGATAGATTTGTCACTCAGAGACTCCCTATGTTGTGGAATAAAATCCCGGTCCATGTGAGGCAGAGCACCTCGCTGGCTCTGTTCAAGAGAAATCTTGACCGGTGGATGGGAGATCGTAGGTTTACCCCGGGAATCATCTCTGTGTCACTGCTGGACAGAGGCACAACAAACTAATGGGCACAGTATTTTTTAACCTAAGGGGTGGTGTAAGCCACAAAACTCTGGGCTAGGCTTATAAATGCCTTAGCAAACCAAGAAGTATCACGCACGTGGGACTGGCGTGCACGGTCCAAAAGAAGCAAAAACCCAAAAAACCAAAACGGACCAGCACATGTAGGATGTAGAATTATAATTTATTGCTTCAACCAATAAATATATCAGCAGTAGTAGAAAACTATGCTGAATCAGCAAACCGGTTTCGGCTAGTGTTAGCCTTTCTCAATGCCAAATATCCATAAAAGTAAATGACAAAATTCCACCATTTTGAAACATATTTATAGTCCCTCTCTTAAAGAGATATAACCCAAATGTGAAAAATTGCATGTGTTGACGGTACACAACACATGTTCTTGAAGCCAATACAAATGTTAAACAAAAATAAATATAAATATATCACATCCAGAACATCTGGCAGATATAAAACATTTACTCCAAACAAATTATATTACATAACAAATGTAATGCCAAGCAAATAACCTGCCATACTAAATACATTTCCAATAACAATATATACATGGCTGGAATATATTATTTTTAATATTAGTAATACCACCCATAATAAATATTATAATGATACATATTGCATGGTTATTTACGTTACAAAAAATGAGAAATGGAAATATTTTGAACTTAATATGTTGGTTCTAATGTATTCAATCCTGGTCTAAAAAGACCCCCTAACCTAATAATCCATTTGTTCTCCATATCATTGAGTTTCTGATGCCATCCTGCTTTAAATTTAAATGGATTGCAAACTGGCTCAAGGACAGAACCCACATGGTTAGAATTGCTGGAGCCATGTCAGACTCCAAACCAGTTACAAGTGGTGTCCCACAAGGCTCAGTCCTGGGACCTCTCTTGTTTGGTATATATTTCTCGGAGGTACAGGCCAACATGGAAGGACTGTGGCTGACCAAGTTCGCAGATGACTGCAAACTGGGCTCCATAATCGACTCTCCAGCCGACACAAGCATCCTCCAAAAGGGCCTCATAGAAACAGACAACTGGTGCCAGAGGCATGGCCTCAAGCTAATTGCCAAAAAGTGTATAGTCATCCCCTTTGGCAAAAACAAAGTGCCCACAAATTACCACATAGGTGGTAATCCATTAAGTACAGAAGAAGTAATTAGGGACCTGGGGACCCAAGTTGATAGCAATCTCTCATTTGACAACCATGTGGCCAAAGTGGTTAGAAAAACATTTTATATAGCCCACCTAATCATGAAGGGATTCACATCTAGATCAGGGGAGGTCATCGTGCCTCTTTACTCATCCCATCAGGCCCATAATTGAGTACAATGCCTTTGGGATGTACCTTACCAGACACCTGCAGCAATTGAAAGACCCCAGAAGTACCTCACCAAGAGGATCAAAGGGCTCAAACAGATGCCATATGCTGCCTGGTTAAAGAAACTCCAGCTCTACTCAGTGGCATACCACCTGCTCAGAGGCAATCTGTGCCTGAGTATAAAGCCATGTCCAACCCGGAATTAATGGACATGCTACACCTCAGAAAATCCAATCCCATCGAGCTATGCTAGAGACTTGAACCTCAGCACTGAAATAAATAGGACATGCTGAGGGACAGATTCATAACCCAGAGGTTCCCTTCACTCTGGAATAAAATCCCAGTCCAGGTTAGGCAGAGTCCTCATTGACTCTCTTCAAGAGGAATCTTGATGAGTGGATGGAGATCGTAGGTTTACCTGGTATCACTTCTGTGCCACTGTTAGACAGAGGCACAGTATACTAACCTCGAAAAGGGCATAGCAAAATTAATTTAAAAAAAATTTGGTGGC
>NC_056739.1:1202645078-1202761904 GCF_019279795.1 Protopterus annectens | reverse complement strand
TCTTAACATTATACATATATATTTAATTTCGTTTTAGGTCCTGAAGCATGAGGTACCCTGCCAGTTGTTTGCGCAGCTAAACTACTGATATTGCTGGATTATGTTATGCTGTCCACGGTGTAATCTCTCCTTTTTCCGAAGCGCCTTTGAGCTATTTCTGCAGGGTTTGGAATCTTAGTTTGTCATAAGGTTGCTTCTTATTTGCAAGGGCTACCATAACGCATGCGACGTATATAGCCTGCAGGATTAATATAGCTGAGCCGGCTACACTTAGTCACATAATTTAGAATACTTTGGACAATTTTGCTTTTATTTCCTCCTTTGTTGTTGACCACCCTGTTGTAAGACATCTGTATGCAGTGAAAGTGAAAATCTGTCACTGTCACTGACAAATAAGTGGTTTAAATATTGTCCCACTTCGGTGTTTTCATAGGAAAACTCGTACATCAAGTGAACCCAGCAAATAAAACACTCGTATAAGTGTTAGAATGTGAATACATTTTCAAATGTCAAAACTCCATAGTGGGAGAGGTATCTGTTACTATGAACCATGACATACTCTCTAAATTAAATGTCAACAGACTGTTTCAAGTTATTATTAAAAGTGCACATTTCTGTTGTAGAATTTTCGTACTTTATTATCTTTTCATCATAAATTAACGGGCTTCGATCTCAGTATGATAGTTTTCTCTAATACTTATAAGAAAGTGATAACATGTTTCTCCTAAAAGTAACATATTTGCCAGATATATTTGGTCTTGCGCGAAAAAAATAGGTCAAGGACTGGTAACAGCCAGATTTGCTGCATGAACAAGCACAGCTTCCTGGTTATGATAATGTGTACGTTGGACTGCCACCAGTTATTAAAAGGTTAATTTACATTGAGTGGTACATGTAGTAATGAGAAAGGGGGAAAGAGTTACAAATAGCAATTTTGTTAGGTGAAATTATTGGGTTTACTAGCCAGAACCAATCCTTAACTGATACGAGGGGAACATTAACTTTATTTTAAACGGAAGAAAGGAAGGCTACTGTTGTTAGCCCATTCGCATGAATTTGATCCAAAGTATTTGTACATCTTCTTACCCATAGAATATGACTGCTTTCGACTTGTGTCAGTCATTCAACACACAATTACATTATTCTGTCATTACAAGCACTCTGCTTTTTGTACCTAATGTTTATTACTGTAACCTAAACATACTATACACGACTCAGGACGTGACAGAAAGGGGCCTTTGTGCTAACCTTACTTGTTTAATAACAAATAATGTATGTTTACCATTCGTCTCCTAAACAGTTTATGAAAGATGCCTTCCCCATATACACCCCTCCTCTCTCGTCAGTAAACACAAATGAGTACTACTCCTTTAAGAAAAGTTCATTCAGCGAACTTCATCAGAGTTGAGAAAGTTGATGGGGCGTGCTGCTTCATGATTGGTTTCTGCTGTTACCCCGGGAAACCGTGTTGCCGCGGGTGGGGAATGGTGCTTGAAGCAACATCCCTTCAAATTCCTACTTCCTAAAGAAGTTCAGCAGCCCATGTCTCTGTCCTTGTTTCTGTACTCACACATTCACAGTTACCTTCACTAATCTCTATTGTTCTTTTTTGAAATCAGCCTACTTGGTTTCCCCTTTTAACTTTTAAGTGATCAGCGTAAATTGTTGCCGATGCGCAGCTGGCCTAGCTATAGTTGATTGGCCACTCAAATTTATAACTTAAGCTTCCCCTCAGGTTGATGGTAGTTTGTAATTATCGGCTTGCCGTTCAATTAAATTCCGTTAATATTTTTATTTCTCTCAGGTGACGAACATACGCTATAAGTGAATCTCTGGGGTTTATGACTTCTTTTCTGTCATTACACACAAAGAGCACTTTTTTTTTGTTTCCCCCGTTTGTTTTTGTAGATATTTGTTCACGTTCAAAACTTAGCGGACTGGGCAGTTTACACACGCGGATACCTCTCACTAGCTGCACGGAATCGAAAGCAGAACACTTATCCCACTAGAAGCACGATTCGGTCTTGTCACCTAAATCACTGTGAAAAGAAACAGCGCTTTTTTTTTAAGGGGGAACATCCTTTACACCAGATTTTAACTTACTACAGGCACTTCGAGCTCGGTTAAAGTTTATTTTTGCCGTGATTGGACAAAGTTCTCTAATAATTTTCCTCTAAAATGAGTAATCTTAAAGCAGAAAGTGAGAATGTTAACACTCTGGAAGAGGAGGTAAGATGTACATATTTTTTCCTAATTAAGTTGAAGATGTTTTACTTTGTCAGAAAAGTATGCATATAACGTGTTTATAATACATACTGTATGTCCGAGTTTCTTTTTGCTGCGTTACAGACCAAAACTGTCAGCGTTCGTGGGTGTTCTTTCTAACAGTATAACAGTTTTATAAGGTTTTCGTTTTCCTTTGTAACGTCCCTTTAAATAAGATCATACAAGTTGGAATGAGTTGGTTTCTAAGAAAATGTAATATAGAGATAAAGACGGTACTCTGTATACCTCTCAACTGTCCCTGATTTTGACTCAATTTTTAGGTCTGTTCCTTTTAATCCTTCTGAAATTGCAACTTTTGAAGAAGTTTATTGTAATATTCGCATTTATCTTCTGTCAATGTTTCGCATTAATAGTACTATTTGTGTTCCTGGTTTATTTTTGGGTTTGTGCCTGACTAGTTAAGATTGTTTTGGAGTGGCTGAGATGAAAGTTGTGTGATAGTTTGGGTATTTTTAAAACACGGATACGCAAGTTTCTCGGAGTTTTCCTTGTATTTCGTTTTTTGGTTTTTGCTTTCCTTTCCAGAGTACGGCCTTTCAGCATACCTCTCGATCACTTCTTAGATTTTTTTTTTGTCAAAAAACGGTCCTAAATCAGGGATGGTAGTCTTAAGTCTGCAATTTTTCATATCTCTTAACTGTACAGTTTTTCGTAGAATGTCCAGATGTTTGCCTCATATTTTAGTCTGTTTTTCCTAAATTTGTGGTTTTCTGGCATCATTAAAGGCTGAAGTTTAACGAGTGAGACAGTTGAGTTCCAGACTTCATATCCTTCAGAAAACGAATGCTAATGCAAAACCTGTTACACTTATCAATTTTTTTTTAAGTTTGTAAGAGCAATATTTAAAAGTGGTCCCTATTTTTGGGCCTTTGTCCCACTTTTATTCATGGCTGTTTCCAGGTTTCCTGCTCTTTAAGCAGTTGTCTGCAATCAATAAATGCAGTCAAACTTATGATACAGTGCACAGTTTGAGGAGCAAGCGGGTGGCATTGAGCAGTGATTTTTTTTTCGAAGATAAATCATACATTTAGGAGTGTATACAACATATTTGGAGCTAGAATCCGTTATGTCCGGTGGTTAAGCATGTCTGAGTTTCTTGTAGTGGTGGGGTTACTTTATATAAAACATGAGCTGTAAATCTTTGTGGAGAGGTTCTCTTGCTTGAGTATATGTCGAGATTTTTTTTTTAAATCATAAGTAGGGGAATGTTTATTGGTATTACATTGAAGATGCAAGACTATCACTCCTGCTACTGCTGGCCATAGCTGCTAACCTTCCATCTCCCAAAATGAGAAACACTACCACTCATAACGTGTAACAAATAGACAACATGTTGAACACTTAACCAAAAGCTTGGTAACTTCAACTAGGAAGTTCACGTGATGGTTAAAATGTGCTAGTTTATATTTAGAGTTTTTTTTTGATGAAAGGATATGATTCAATCCCATTTTCCATAGATTCCCGTTAAAAAGTATTCCCAAGTCTGAATGTGTCATGTGTGACAGACTTTTCAGTGTGGAACTGCGAGGGACATGGGCTTTTTTAAGACCCCCCTAATGAAATATAATTGGCAGTTATGCCGCTGGCTTAAATTAGAAAATAAGGCTTGGGTATCAGATACAAAGAGTGAAACCTTCCATTTGGGTACAAGGATGCACCCAAATGAATGGCTAAAAATCGTCAATCATCGTAATGGTGGTAGATTATTGTATGAAATTCTCAAACGAGTGGTACTGTGGTTCAGTTTATGGCCTCGGGGCCTCTCAGGTGGCATTTGGATATCTGGTGGGTATCTGGCTTCCTTCCGTGATGTAAGCATAGCCCTTTGATTTTTGGCTCTCACTTAAGCCTTGTGCTTCTAGATTTGTTGCATCAGATCCGTTTATGGTAACGTCGTCCTTGTAAACTAAACCTATGTAGGTCATTGCCACTAGCCATTATAGGATCTCGTATATAAAGATCTTCTCTTGTGAAATACAAGAACGTGCTACTTGGACTGAGGGGTAACATTTCTATAGGTACGTGTTTATCGGTGGTGTAGGTGGGTATACTCTGTATTCAAAAGTACAATTTTTCTGACCATCTGGCTCCAAGAGCACACACTAACTAGCCAAACTAGGGTTTATTTTAATGCCGTGTTAATACGCTAAATTGATAAGAATTAAACTTTTAAAATAGTTTAATGGGCGTGATAGCTGAAAAGTCTTTTTCGGAGGGTACAAAAGCAACGTTTTTGAGGGATGAGTACCTGAAGGTAAGGGGCAACAGTATCAGGTTTTTGAGTACAACATATCGATTTCTGTCCACGCCATAGTTTGGTTGGTATCGCCCCTTGAGTGTCTGGGTATGCTCCGGCTCCCACTTTAGTAGGATAAAGAGTAATGCTTTACTTGTATAGGAAGGTGAAGCTGATACGGATGTTTTGGATGTCGAAAATAAGTAATTGAGATTTATAACTTTAAATGGACGTAATTTTAGTATGTATAGTAGTTTGAACGATGTATTACATGTCTTTCTACCTTAGTGTGGTGGAAACAGCATGTGGGGTTTGGACGCGATTAAACTAATTGTTTTCTTGATGTCTCCATAAAGTTGCGTAAAGCTAAACTTATGAGCTTGCAATGTGTTGTCTTTGCAGGAGTGACACTTAAGTTGTGGGGGTTTGACTAGTGTATTGCAGCGTATAAATTCGGTCCGTTTTCGTACACTTTTTGGTTTTCTGTTGCACCATTGACGGTGGGCC
Source organism: Protopterus annectens (assembly GCF_019279795.1). Taxonomy (NCBI): domain Eukaryota; kingdom Metazoa; phylum Chordata; order Ceratodontiformes; family Protopteridae; genus Protopterus; species Protopterus annectens. The sequence goes on along the minus strand of NC_056739.1, from coordinate 1,202,756,875 downwards.
CCACCCCACGGGTGTGTAGTCAGGCGTACTTTTCTGAGAATTCTCAAATACTGACTGGAGAACTGAACTTTACGGTTCTCTTTGGGGGCGTGGGAAAAAAACAGTTTAGCTTTAAATCTGGGTGTCTTGGAACTACCATGGAGCAGCCAAACATGCAGTTTTAGCACTCTGTGTGCAAATTTTACTGCTAGTTTTGCATTGTAATGTGAAATAAAACAATGTCCCCGGTTTCAGGTTGTATTTTGTGACATCGCTGTTAGCGTTTTGTTGTACTTGGCATTAATATTGCTCTCTACATTTGTTGCCCGGGAAAGTCCGTCTGGGTCAGAAACCCATTTTCAGCGGAGGCACGGGAGATGAGCTCCAAAAAAATGGTCTGAAATTGGCAATAACAGTACACGTAGTATATAAAAATCCGAATAAAAATTAAAGCAGGTAACATTCCAATTCATAAATTGCATTGGATAGATATAGGTAGTACAGTAGGATGTTTTATCATAAGAGGTAATTTGCACAAACTGGTAATTGGTGTTTAGCTTGCCCATTTTTATGGTATTCTTTTCCATACTGAGACGGTAACTGGGTGCAGCACGTTGTGTGGGTTATGATCTCAGAGACAGCTGGGTAGATATTAATCTATATGGTGTCTGTAATAACAATACCTTAACGCTTTTTTTTTTTTTTTTTTTTTAATAATAAAAAGCAAATTACCCAGGTATTGCTGCTGTGAGCAGTAGTGACAGCTATACCTACCAGACACCTTTCCCAATTCTTGGTGCATTGTTCTACGCTTGGGATTAAAAAAAAAAATCTGCTGCCTTGTTCTCTGGTAGTGAAAGCTTGTGTGGAGGTAAGGCGACTATAATAAATGATGGTAGGACTGACAAGCAACTGTCGGGTGGATTTAACATAGCAGTAATGAACTTCCATAGTTTACCACTCAGCTGTCCAGGTTTGAGGCATACCCCTCACTTAATTTTGTCCATTCCTGTCAAAACGCTGTTCTTTTCTGTATCTGGAGGTAAAAGTAAAGGTATTAAATATTTCTTAACCTTGGCAAGATTTTTAGGTTTGTAAACCAATCAACTGGTATGCTGGCTACCCTGTTAACTTGCTGTTTCAGTCTTGTATGCTTAATTACTTTACTTTAGGGTGTGGTAATTGTGTATGTCAATGCTACGCGCTCTGTAATGCTGCTATTGGTAGATTACTGTTTCATCATTTAGGTATAATGTCCTTGTGGAGAAACTTGTGCATTTTCTCTAGCTATCTGAATATATGAATGTAGTTCTGGTCTCCTAACATGCACTTGCCCTTCTTGAGATCTGTTCCTTAACTGGTACAATCTTTAAATGGGATTGTGCATCAAAATTTGTTTTGCATAGATGTGTGTGAACATTCATCTATTGTACCGGAAATGTTTTTTAAAGTCCCTCTCACTTTCTAGAGGCTTAAGTGCTTGCCAACTTGAATGGGTAAGAAGTCCTTTCAGCTATGAGTATTGTCATTTTTAAGTTTTGTGGTCCTTGTTCATCTTAGTATTGAAATTTCTGCTTAAACACAATCTGAGAATAGCCTCCAGCACCTTTGTCAAAAATGTAACCTTTAAAGACTTGGTATAAACAGTTTCTTAAGCAGACCCTCAGTTGTTATGGAGTAAAAGAATTTCGCATCTTCTGATGAAATAAGATAATCTTGCAACACTTGACCTGAATAAAATCCGAATCCCTGTTGGTGTCTGCCTATTTGCCATAGTGCATTTGTAACATAACTTGCCATAGCTTCTATTGTGGCATCTTTCCTTGATGGTATGGGCCTTGGTGGAGGGGTCTAATCTTTCTTGGTTATACCAAAGATTAATGAAGCACATGTATTATTTTCTTAGCAGCACACGACTGTTAAGCTTAATAGTTAAATTGGGAGATCAATGTTAATCTACAATGATTTATGACTAGTTGCCAAATAGTTTGCACTGAAATAACAACACTTTGTATGCCATTGGCTCCAAAGGCGCGGTGTGCATTAAGTTACTTGAATTATGCTCGTTTATGCCTTCCTTGGGTTTAGAGCAATATTGTGACAGGATAGATGAAAAGCAGTAGGTTAACGCATCCTAAATTGTTGCTGATGCTTGCATTTTTAAGCATAGATTTTTGAGCTTACTTATCCTAAGCAAATATTAGAAAATGAAATGGGATGTTTTACAGGGAAGGTGGCTCAATTTAAGCCCTATATTTTAGAAAATTTCTTTATGGTGATGGTTTCTTCCTAACTATCACAATTGACTAGGTAATGTCTCGGAAATAAGTTCTGATTCTGTAAGTATCAGAATTCTGATTTTGGTGTGAGACTGAGTTTCTTGACGGACAATGTTGCTGATGAGCCTTAAACTCTTGCTCAAGAGGAAGACCTCAAGGGACTTGTTAGAAACTGACAATGGTTAAAAGTAAAATTAGTCTAGGAGCTGTAATGCTTACTGTACATGCCCTGCTTATGCTGGTAGATATCCAGAAAACTTTCTAAATGCATATGAACTATCTATAATTTATGAAGTCAGCACTTGAGTCTTGTATAGGCATTTTACAATGCAAGATCTTTATATGGTAGACAACCAACTTAACCTTTAAATTTGAAAGAATCTACTGAGAACTGCTGGGCTGAATACATCTGGGAGGTTTACACTGCCTATTATTAAACCAAGCTTGGATGAAATGGAGATTTCAGGCTTTGTAAAAAGGGTCTGGTTCATCAATACCAAGATTGCACTGTACAAAGTCATATGAATAGTGATAGCCCCCATGAGTGGGATAAAGGATGATATTGTGACTCTTGAAGTGAAGTTGGGAGTATTTTATTTATTTTTTTTAATCCAAACAGTGGTGATTGTGGTCTGGTCTGGCATAGAAGGGATCAGCAGGTTACTCTAGATGCTAAGTGTACTTTGTGTACTGTTTTATCACCTGGGTACTGTAAACTGCTTCTAGTTTATAGCATTGGAATTTGTGTTCTTGCTAAAAATGTGTGCTGGACATGCTTCAAAAGTAGGAATGCTTAGAATGATCTTCCTGGTGAGGCTTTATCCATTCAGTAGCTCAAAAGTACCTCCCCAGACTATTGCATGCTGAAGCTTAAGACTGGTAGATTGTAGTCTGCCTTTGAGAGTAATGCTGTAACACATCCATAGTACACAGGTTACTTTACAACTTGTAAAGTTAATGGGGTACCTAGTTTACTGCCCTGAGAATTTGGCAGGGTTGTAATCTTCCAGCTAGGGTGAAGTTACCCTAGTCGCAGATGGGTCTAGAACTGAAATCCTTGCCATCATAACCCATCTGACTCCGAAAACTGTTGTAATGTCATTGCCAATTGCATTACTAAAAGATGGATGCCTGTTTTAATTGCATTTGATAACTCCTGTGATACCTAGTGCATTTGAGGCAGAGCTGTGATTTACACTCACAGCATATTCTACACCAGTGTCAGAATTAGGACTGCAGCAATACGCTATTGACATGTAGCTTCACAATACTGACTACTAATGTAGTCAAGGCAGATGGTGAATTAGAGAAGTCTGCTTTGACAAGTTTCTCTGTTTTTTAACTTCAAAATGGCTTCATGACTTTCATGTTGCTGCCTTGTAATCTAAATGGTACCATACTGTTATCTCAAAGACCATGGAACATACCTTAAGTACAACACTGTAACAAGAACTGTAGTTCATTCTATAAACCTGTTCCAAGTCTAATATACTAATCTTGGAGACTGTTTTGATTACTGTGGCAAAGTTGGACTTGGTAGTAAAACCTTTTCAGCAGAGGCTGAAGGAGAAGCTTAGTGACATAAGTATATCCAGAGTATACAAAGCATGCAACTATCAGAGTACAATAAAATCCACTTGTGTACAATATAATGGTTATGATCTACAGTATAGGATCATAGAGGGTTACTAGGCTAATGGCCTGGGGGGGGGGCTTACAAGCTTAGCCAAGTGTTTATCGCCAAAAAGAAACCTTAAGTCAGCACCTGTTATCCCTGTCAATGAGGGACATGGGTGGCACCCCTGGGACAAATTTGTTTTCCCATCCACTCAAGGTTGCGCTTGAAGAGGGTCATCAAGGTACTCTGGGAAGTCCTATTGTGTGTCTGTGGTGTGAAACACTTCAGGTGCTAGCTATAGGCCAGCAACTTTGACTCGGTGCCCACTCCACCTGTCTGGACCTCTTTGAATCTATTAAGATTCAGGCCTTTATGCTGATCCTGGGCGACTAACTATACAACCACAGATTGGAAGAAATAATCATACCAAAATACAAATGCCCAGATATTCCTTAATTTTGTCTGTGCAGATGCCTTGGACCAGTTGGTAGACCCCCCCCCCCCCCTCACAAGAGATGAAAATATCTTGGACTTGGTGTTAACAAACATGAGTAACCACTGCAGCATCCCTACAGTGTCATCCCTGGTAAGATCTAACCACATAGCAGTCACGGTGAGTCACTATTTCCCCTGACACCCCCCCCCCCCCAGCTAGGGTCAAACAAAAACATTCTCCAAAGCTGATTACAGCCTCCTGAGAAGTTATGAATGGCTTCACAGTCCCCTCCCTCTCCATAGGAACTGGCACACATGTCCAAATCTACACCTAACTGCTATACAAGCATTTGTATAGCTGCATGGAATCAGGAATACCCTAGAGGACACAATCTTCCTCTTCAAGGAAGTCCTGTCTGGTGGACATCTGCAATTAAAATGGAGCAGGTGCCTAATTGGAAGATATCTCTCCTCTGCCTGAACAAGCAAATAAGAGCACTAGTGAAATCCTCCAAATTTAGAGTTGAGCCCAAACTGGCCACATGTACTAAAGGCAATAATATATGTCCACAGTCCTTAAGGGAAGCGCCACCCAGATCTCCTCAAGAGCTGATGGTCAAGGGCACCACATACACACACTGTAGCTATAACTAGCCTGCTGGCAGACAAGTTGTGAAAATTTCACCCCTCTGCCCCCCATCAGTAAATCGGGACATTCCCAGTACTTGTCCCCTTGTATCTAGGGATCAGGTCATCATTGTTCTCTCCAAGGCAAAAAATACAGACTCCATCGGACCCGATAATATCCCAGGCTGCATCCTACATGAACTCGGGCAGGAACGTGCAGCATCATTAGGCACTCTATTTAACCAAAGTCTGAGCACTGGCATTGTCCAGCTGAGTGGAGGGCAGTCACGATCATCCCTTTACACAAAGGTGGACTGTCCACTGATCTGGGAAATTAGACCCTTCAGCCTAACTAGCCTGATCTGCAAGGCCAGGGAGCTGATCATGGACTACATTGGCAACCTCCAGATACTCTCCCACGCAGTTTGGTTTTGTCAAGGAGGTCATGCCTGTTAAATTTGGCTGACTACTTTGAGACAGAGAGGCCATGGATGAGGGGAAGACTGTGGACACCACCTACCTTACCCTGGCCAAACTCCAAATAAACTGGGGAAATACAAGTCAGCAGTAAACCAGAACAGCAGACCCACAAGTAAAATGAAGAATGATTTATTGAAGCGCTTTTTGTTGCTAAAATCAAATTCAAGTATACAGTGAAAAACAGTATTATTTAAATGATTGGAAGCAATCACTTAATTAGGCACACCTTTCCTATCACATATTTAAAAAGACATTACGCAAAGCTATGCTAGACAAATCTAGCTATCCATGTTATATTAAAGGTTAAGTTATAAATACATAATAAAAAAATACTATATTGTAGTATATTAAAGTAGACTATAATATACTAGTAATATAACTAAATATAATATAATCCGAACAATCGGTATTTGCCGTACCAGACTTCTAAGTTTAAGCAAACATGCAATGTTACAAGAGTCATTTAACCCTGGAGGGGAAAATGCATTTAAGCGAATTTGCCATACCAGTTCATGTTCCTCAAGAAGTAAATTCATAGGGCCACCTCTCATATTGAATTGAATTTGGTCTATGGCTTTAAACATGAATTTATGACCTACATTCTGGGACTCATTTTTAGCCAACGAGTTGTCCAATTTATTAATCGAGATAGTGTAGGTATGCTCATATATCCTGTCCCACAATCTACGTTCAGTTTTACCCACGTAGAAAGCGGGACAGCATACACACCTTGCTATGTATACCACAAGTCTAGAATTACAATTAAACCTGATGTTAAACTTGTTGCCATTAATGAGGAAGGTACTACCAACCTCCACCAATCTACACATCTTATAACCCCCACAGAATTTACTTCTTGAGGAACATGAACTTGTATGGCAAATTAGCTTAAATGCATTTGCCCCTCCAGGGTTAAATGACTCGTGTAACATTGCATGTTTGCTTAAAAGTAGAAGTCTGGTATGGTAAATACTGATTGTTGGGATTATTATATATATATATATATATATATATATATATATATATATATATATATATATATATATATATATATATATATATATGATGTGTGTTTTAGTTAGTGTATTGTCTACTTTAATATAATATAGTATTTTTTATTATGCTTGTATAACTTGCCTTTAGTATAATATGGATAACTAGGTTTGTCTAGCATAGCTTTGCGTAATGTCTTTTTAAATGTGATAGGAAAGAGGTGTGCCTAATTAAGCAATTGCTTCCAATCATTATGTTTTTCACTACTTTTTCTGAAGAAGTTGCTTTATTTTAGCAACGAAAAGCACTTCAATAAGTCATTCTTCATTTTACTTGTGGGTCTGTTCTGGTTTACTGCTGACTTGTGGCTTTCTTTGGTTTATTTGTATTTCCCTAGTTTATTTGGAGTATGGCGTCTGGTGTCAGCAGTAACCCGAGCAGTCCTACATTATTTGGTTCACAACTCCAGTCAGAGTTAGTGAACTTATCCATGCTAATTAATGCTATGAATCCGCGTATGGATGGATTTTCTTCTCGTCTTGAGAAGGTGGACATTACGTTATCCCAACAACAGCGTTCGTCTCAAAATGCACTTACACAGATGGCTTTGAGTGGTTTGTTATCCAGTAGCTGTAACTTCAGTTAACTGTCCAGTAGACTGTATACCAAGTGTCTCTATTATGCCAGGGCAGCGTACACCAACCGAGGCTTCATTATCGGATAATACGAACATGGACCAGCACAACACATCTGGGAATAATATTGGAAGGCTTATTGGCACTCCTGAATTTTCTGTTTGGATTAAGGATATGTCTACGTTTTCCAAGTCATGGTTCGACCGGCCGATTTGTGCAGTGAACAGGTTGGTGTAGCTACTTTAAATGAAAAAGTTAAGTCTCTGGACAACAAACTATTGAAATTAAAGAAGTTGCAGTTAGAAGTCATGTATTTCAATGAATGTCTGGACCAACACGTCCCGAAAGGACTAGGTTTACACCGGTATCCGACCGGCTTGATACCAGACTCAAGTTCATTTAGAACTTGATTCTTTATTTGATCAACAAGGCTTCGATCTCATGAAGCTTATGATTAAACATCTTTTGCAGATTGAAGCTTTGAATAATGACATTGTTTCTAGTAGCGGTTTTACTAGATACAAATGATTGACCGTACGTTTTCTAGTATTAACCAATTACTTGAAAAACTGAAAGGGAACATTTAAAAAAATGAAAAGGGACCATATGGCTTATGATACTGGTTCTGCTTATTCTAAACAGTCATTTGCACAGGTCTCTAACACTATTAACCTCTACGGTTGCACAACAACAAAATAGTAATATGGATCAAGTTAACTGTACCAAATGACAACAACCAAGATACAATTAGACATAGTGAATGGATTTGCAATTATAACAGTAGTAACCTTGCATGCCAACAACATAATGAAAGTAACTGTGGCGGCCCCAACAACAGTGAGACTGGAAATTTTCAGAAGGGCCATTATACAGGAGCGATCCCAAAGAACAAGCCATTCAAGCAGAACCAGAACCACCAACTGTATTCCAAGCGCATGAAATAGCAGGAAATGACATTCCTGCATTAAACATTGTAAAAAATACCAATGGCTCCCCCCCCCCCCCCAAGGTCCCAATTGACACTATTTTGGTTAACTTGTTGGCTAAAGGTTCTACCTTTGTGCCTGGTAAACCCTTGAATTTTGTTAAAACAGTCATAGACGTGAAGCTTTGTGAGGAAGCTGAATTTCAATTTATTTAGTAGTAAACTCTGGGGGATGACAGACTGAGGGTAGCCAGTACTTTTAACCCCCCCCCCCTACACCCTACTTTGAAAATGTTTGTGAGCTTGATCTCGGGCATTTTTTGTGTTCTCATAACATTTTTCCAGGCAGAAAAAATTAGTCTTTATAAAACTTGGCCTTGCAAGCCTTGGTTTCTGCTAGTGTACAGGTAGTTAAACCTGATAAGGGTGGGGGTTTGGTCATATTCGACCAACATGACTATATTAAGAGAATGCGTGGACTACTTGATACAGAGGCATACCTTACAGTCTCATTAAATGAAGTTAATATAGCCTATCGGCAGATTAAAGGCTATTTTAATGACCTCTCTATAGATGCCATTATTGATATGGATACATTTAATTTTATTTCTTTGGCTTGGCCTAATTTTGTTTGGGATACCTAAAATTCACAAGGATGTGTTGAACCCCCCTATGAGACCATTGATGGGAGGGGGTCTATAACATATCCTTGTGCTGAAGTTGTGGATAATATATTGAAAAAATATCTTGTATCTGAATCCCAAATATGTAAAGACTCTTGGTCTTTTCTGGAGAGTCTTAACAATGGAGTCTGTCAGCCATAACTTAACTATTGACGTCAAAGATCTTTATACGTCTATCCCCCACCTTGAAGGAATAGAATGGGTTAGCCTTTTGCTTAGATCTAAGAATGTTCCAGCTAATGAAATCACCTTGGTAGAAATTTATTGGATATTCTTACAAATTTCTTTTTTGACCAAGAATTTTATTTACAAAAACAAGGTGTAGCTATGGGGGTTGCCTTGTGGTGCCAGTTTTGCTAACTTGGTAATGGCATACTGGGAGAGGACTTTCGTCCTGAATATACCTCACCATAAGGTGAACCTCATTTTTTACGCACTGTTTAAATTAAATATTTTTCTTAAAGGTGATAATACACAGGCTAACACACTTATTTCCTATTTGAATACTACTACTGATTTCTTGGTATTCACGTCAACTTTCCACACAGATACTATAGACTATCTTGATTAGTTATCCAAAGACAGGGTTAACAAAGGATGTCTCTAAGATTTTTAGGAAGCATACATATTGGAATTCCTTTTTGCATTTTTCCAGCTGTCTTCGCTTTCATCAGAAGCGGTCAATTGTCAAAGGACAATTAATCAGGGCAGCTAGGATGACTACTTTAGAAGTGGATTTTGAAATGGAATGTGATTTGTTGAGCAATGTTTAAGCAACGTGGGTATCCCTGTTATTTGATACAATTGGTCAATGAAGTTTCTGAAAAAAGAACTGGGTTAGTTAACCCAATTCTCCATTTTAGTAGTTCAGAGAATAATATATAAACTTCCCCTTCTGATGGAGGTTCTATTTTATAACGCAAGGTAAATTACAACTACAAGATTCTAATTTTAAAGATGGGTTTATCACCACGTTTTGCACAGGCAGCATTAGGGTTAAATTTATTCTGGCCAAGCATTGGCAGTTCATTTTGAATGACAAGTTTATTATTGGATAAACTTGGTCCACTTACGAAGACAGTATTTCGTAGAGGATATAACCTCAATCTCCTGGATAGTGGTAGCCACCGTAATATATCTAGACATGCAGGGATAACAATCTGTGGGGGTTGTAAGATGTGTAGATTGGTGGAGGTTGGTAGTACCTTCCTCATTAATGGCAAGTTTAACATCAGGTTTAAACTTAATTGTAATTCTAGACTTGTGGTATACATAGCAAGGGGTGTATGCTGTCTCTGTTTCTACAGGGGTAAAACCGAACGTAGATTGCGGGACAGGATATATGAGCATACCTATGCCATCGCTCTTAATAAATTGGACAACTCGTTGGCTAAACCGGTTTCCCAGAATGTAGGTCATAAATTCATGTTTAAAGCCATAGACCAAATTCAATGCAATATGAGAGGTGGCCCTATGAATTTACTTCTTGAAGAACATTAACTTGTATGGCAAATTCGCTTAAATGCATTTGCCCCTCCAGGGTTAAATGACTCGTGTAGCATTGCATGTTTGCTTAAACTTAGTCTGATACGGTAAATACTGATTGTTGGGATTATATATATGTTTTGGTTATATTATTAGTGTATTATTGTCTACTTTAATATATAATACAATAATGTTTTTTATTATGATGTATGTATAACTTGCCTTTAATATAATATGGATAGCTAGGTTTGTCTAGCATAGCTTTATGTAATGTATTTTTAAATGATAGGAAAGAGGTGTGCCTAATTAAGCGATTGCTTCCAATCATTTAAATTCTGTGTTTCCCTGTCAACTTTTTTTCTGAAGAAGTTGCTTTATTTTAGCAACAAAAAGCGCTTCAATAAATCATTCTTCATTTTACTTGTGGGTCTGCTGTTCTGGTTTACTGCCAACTTGTGGTTTTCATTGCCCTGGCCAAACCTTTGATACTATTCCCAACTAGGGTATAATAAACTCTCTCAACTAGGCATCAATCCATATGTTGCCAGATGGGTAGCAAACTGGCCCACTGACAGAACCCACCTAGTCAAAATAGCAGAAGCCACCTCAGTTTATCTGTAATGAGCAATGTACCCCAGGGGTTGGTCTTGGGACCTCTGTTTTTGGGATATAATTTTCTGAGGTGCAGGCCAAAACCAGGGTGCTATGGCTGACCAAGTTTGCAAATGACTGCAAGCTGGGTGCTGTTGTCAATTCCCCTAGTGATGTGGACATCCTCAGTCTCACCCAAACAAATGACTGGTGCCAGAAACATGACCTCCAAATGAATGTCAAATGCATAATCCCCTTTGGGGAAAGTATCCCCACAAATTCACATTGATAAGGTCCTAAGCACACATTCAGTTGTGAGGGACTTGGGCACTTAGGTTGATAGCAAACTGACTTGACCACCATATTGCTTCTGTTGTACGGAAAGCTTTCTACATGGCCAGCCTCATTAGCAAGGGTATCTCCTCCCAAGGACAAGGTGGTCATAACATCCCTGTAGTCTTCCCTTATAAGACCCATTGAGTACAGTGCCCCTTTTGGCATGTACCTCAAAGCACATGCCACACCTGGAGAGGCCAGAAGTTCCTCACCAGGAGAATCCAGGGCCTTCAAACATCTACCCTACACAAATGGGCTAAAGGCCCTATCCCTCTACTGTCTCCTACAGACTCCTCAGAGGTGACCTGTCTGGCATACAAAGTAATCTCTGACCCCATATGTGACCTCAACCTGGCCTGTGACCTCAATATGACTTGTTGGCAGGACAGATTTTAGTCCCCCTTTTGTGGAATAGACTCCCTCTCCAGGTCGAGCAGAGTACCTCAACCCATTTTAAGCACAACCTGGATAACTGGATGGGGAGTAGAAAATACACCCCTGGGATTCCCACCTGTCCCTGCTGGATGGTGGAATAGGGTGCTGACTTATTGGAACATGGGCTAAATTCTTGTAAGGGCTTCAGGGCCAATAGCCTAGTAATTTCCTATGATTATGTTAATGCCACTAACTGCAATGTAGTAATTGTGCATAGACTATAGATTCACAGAACCAGAAAATCAACTTTGCATACAATATACAAGGCTGCATTCATGTTGCAGTATAGTTGCATTTTCATTATGACAATTGACAGTAGTGGATATCTGTGCAGATTTAGGATTGTGAAGCTGAAAAATTCTGTAATGCAGCATGAGATCAGCCCCCCCCTTTTTTTTTTACTTGGGGTATCATGTCAACTGTCGCCTACACTCTCAATTCAGTGCCGCACTCCTGCCTTCAACACTCATGCCAGACTGTCGCAGATCTTATTTCAGACAATCCATCCCACCTCTTTGGATGACCACGCTTCCTCTTTCTTCCTGTCTGTCCAGAATCATCCTCACCAGATTCCTGCAATTGGAACTACTTTGGCTTCTGCTCTTATGTCTCCACTTTCTTTAGTCTGTCCCAGAGTGTGCATCCTACCACCCTTCTTAGGCACTTCATTTCCATCATTGCTAGCTTCAACTGTTCTGTCTTTACTGCCCAGGTTTCTGTACCATACAGTAGTACTGGTTGCACCACTCTTGTACATCTTACTTTTCAGCTTCTTTGGCATTCTGTCATAGACTACACCTGGCACTCTGCCAGTTGGCTGCACTCCCTCTGATTGTAGCTTTGACCTCTTCAGACTTGCCTTCTCGAGCTGTTTACCTGTTCCACTATCTTCCCTTCTATCTATTCTCATCTTCTTCTGAATTGCCCAATTTGCTGCCATTACAAATGTTTTATCTGTCCTTAGTTTTATCCCATGACTTACAAAGCCATGTATGACCCAGCTCTGCTAGAAATGCTATAGCTAAAGAAATCCCAATCCCTCTGCACCACATGCTGCGGAGACCTCCAACCTCATTACCGCAATCAACACCACATACTGGGGGGGACAAGTTCATAACCCAGAGACTGCTCATAAACGTCCAGCAGAGCACCTCGCTGACCTCTAAGAGAAATCTCTGGGTGAGAAATAAAAAAATTCACCCCAGGGTCTGTCCAGTGGCTCTACTTGAGGCACTGGGAACAAAGGTCAGGTGGCATGATGCCAGGGTAATCCTATGCCTAGGCTTGTGAAGGCCCCAGGGCCATTAGCCTAGTACGCACCTATGAACTTGTTTGCCTACAGTTTTGCATTCCATTCTTCTTTTCTTTGCTGAAGTTCTAGCTCAGTCTGCCTGTAATGCCACATCATCTGCATATAACAACTTTGTTCTGTTCCCTTAGACCTGTTTGCTAATGTAGTCAATCACAAGTATGAACAGCAGTAGGCTCAAAGCTGAAACCTGGTGTAATCCCACTGGGAACCCCTCAGTGAGGCTGAATGGTTCATACTTGAGTCATTGTGTCTTTCTACATAGCCTGCACTAATTCTACCAATGTTTCTGGGACTTCAAACCACCACAATACTGCCCAGGTCAACTTTCTTGGGGCCTTGTCATATGCTTTCTCCAGACCTAGGAATGCCCAGTTGGACTCCTCTCTAGCTTCTCAAGTATGTCTCACTGTAAACATTAGGTCAATTGTGCTGCATCCTGATCTGAATCTGTGCTGCATCCTGATCTGAATCCGAACTGCTAATCTCCCATCTTATATTCTACTACTCTGCATATCTATCAACCACCCTCTCCAGACCTTTTATGTAACGTATTAGGAGTTTGATGCCTCTGTACTGCCCACAGCTGTGGATTCCCTCCACACTATTAGCATCCTCGGGAGCCTTTCTCCCCTATCTCACCCGACATCTTTATCATATCTGCTGTGATTTCATCTGAGCCTGCTGGCTTTCCCTGACTTCATTTTCCTTACTGCTGTTCTTACTTCACTTATTGTGAGCTGTTTCTGGGGCAGTATAGCTTCTGTGGTATTTTCATTCAGAAGCTGCTGGAAATGCTCCTATCTGCCTTTAATGTCCTGTGGACTGGAGCAGGTTGTTGCTGGCATCCCTTATGAAGGGTGGTTTCCTTTCTTTGCCTTGCAGCCTGGTACAGTTTTTGTGCCACTTACTGACCAACTTTCCAGAAGTTGGTAGTGCTTCCAATGCCCTATTCTTTGCTATTGCAATTTTTCTTGTCCAACCAGTAGTCCTTCCTAGCCTGGGCAGTCTTTTTATTCCTGCATGCCTTTCTTTTGATGACTTCCTGGACTTTTACATTCCACCACCAGCTTTCCTTGTGGATCTTATTTCCATACATACCTGGTTCTGCCACATCCTTTCTGTAGTCCTAATACATGCTGTTTTTTAGGTACTGCCATTCTTCAGCTCCACCTATTTCCTCCTTGGTGTGCTGGAGCCCTGAGTAATTCATTAAACTGTTGTACTTTCTCTCCAGTCAACTTCCATGTCTTCAGCCTGGGCCGACCTTGGAGCCTTCTCTGACCCACTGCTTGGGATTAGGCAATTGGTGGTTTATGCTGTGGGTAGACTTTTACTGGGGATGACTGCAATTATGGATTCTACCCCAGTACCTCTTTCTTACTAGGAGGAAGTCTACCAGAGTTGCATGTTGGCTACTCTTGTATGTGATCTTGAGACTTTCTGAACCATGTGTTAGCTACTAGCAAGCCATTTGCCAGACTGAAGTCTAAAATGGCTTCTCCTTTATTCCTTTTGCCCCACCCATGTGGACCCAGGCAGTCCTCTTATCCTGTCTGTCCCCACCCATGTGGACCCAGGCAGTCCTCTTTTATCCTGTCTGTCCTGATATGTCCATTCGTCACCCATTATAAAGCAGGCCAACATAACCGGTGTTTATCTAGTAGGTCTTGCAACTGCTGTCTGAATGCACTCTTCCTCACTATCATAACCCTGCTGTGGGGCATAGGTGAAGATTATGAATACTGCCCTGTCATTACACTGTAGTCTGACAGTGTTTATTCCAATGTACCTCACTGCCTTCTGAAACCTCACCACAATTCCTACACCATTTCTAGCCTGTCCCCTTCCTGAGTAGTAGAATCTGGATTCCAAGCCAAGTGACTTTGCTGCACTGCCCTTCCATCTCATTTTTTGGATACATAGGATGTCCAGCTGCCTCCATATCATGTCATCCACTTACAAGCTGCGTCCTGTCAGTGAAACCTACATTAAGCTTAGCAATTCACTTCATGTTTGGTTGGTTGGTTTTGCATCCTGCTTTAGTTCCACAGAGCTATCCCAGGTAACAAGGCTGGGCAACTAGACACCGGCTGGCCAGTAACTTATTGACCCAGGGCTGCTGGGCTTTATGGCAGGCACACACTGGCTGATAGGGGCACATGTACCTCTCCCACCATTAGCAAGCCTACGTAGCGTAGGTCTGAGTAGGCCGGGTCTTCAACCCATTTAGCACAGGTAACTACCATGACCATTTTGGCGACATTAGTTAACATGACCAATCACCTAGAGCCATATTGTACACTAAGTGGCTAGCCCTGCCATGGTATGCATTCTGTGATCCTTGTTCTCTCGATAATATTGCTGGGCACCACAGTGAGAGCAATGAAGCTGTTGGTCTGTACAACTCTTCACCCTATGGGGCACCCATGTATAGTCTGTGCTGCTGCCCACAGCTCCATTTATTGTCTGAGTTGGTAACATGCCATGTTTTTTCAGATATGGGAGAAACCCCATGGAGATGCAGGGAGAACGTGCAAACTCCAGGCATTGGTCTGCGGTCAGGATAGAGCCTTGTGCATGGGAGGTGAATACCTTAACCATTATGCCAACTGGTCTCTAAATGCAGCAAGAGGTGCTGACACATTGTGAAAAAAACTCTAGGGAAAGAGTGGCAGCAGACTTTCCTCCATATGAGAAATTGAGCGTATGGGAGAGAACACGTAGTAGAGGTGTACAGTGGAGATTATTGTGGAGAAATGCAAGAGTTGCTAAATGTTTGTTGCCCAAAGGTTTAGGTTGCCTGTTTTGAGTAAGTATGAAGTTCAACTTTTTTTTCAGGATGTAGTTGGGAATGTAAGGAGACTCATGAGTTTTGAGCTGGTTACTAGTTGATTTGTGGAATGCAGAATGCTGATAGTTATGGGTAACATACTACTCCACTAACAGCATTCTGCATTCCACAAATCAACTACTAGCATATATATATATATACACATATACATTCTTCCTAGAAACTTGCAGTAACAAGTTCAGTTTTTCTACTGTTTGCTATGTTGAAAGGTTACTTTACTTTTTGTGCTGCCAATTGTTTTTGAGTAATAGTTTAATGTTTGGAAGTAATGGGCATCTAGCCACATTTTACTGAGGTAAAGGAATCTTGTTTGTTGTAATTTTTTTAAACGTAGGGGGAAGAAGGATGAGAAGGCAGTTTATAGTAAAAGTACCTGATTTATCTATTGGATAATTGACTTTGAAACCAGGTAAGTGGGCTTGGGCGTCTGAAGCTAGACTGCTTAACTTTTGGTGGATAACCTAATCTAATGCTCATAAGTCTTGGAGTACAGGTACCATATTACCTGCTCTTCTGTGCAGGTTCTTAGTGTGGATAAAACTGCAAAGGGCTGTAATGGTATTGTGATGAGGGTACAAATTCTTCTCACTGCTCCTGTTTGGTCTTGTAACTGGGATTGGATACATTTCTCAAAGGTTTTGACGGAAGAGCTAGAACAGCTATTTAATTTGACATCCATGGAGCCTCCTGTCCTATAAGATTTTTATAATTTAGAGAATAAGCATTCTGTGATTTTTTTTCTGAGGTAGAAATTTGGGAATGCTAGGACTCCCCTGCAGTCCTGATGTATTGTCCGACAAGTTTTTGGTTCCAGCTCAAGTCTCTCAATGTAGGATGCAGATGCATGTTTGAAGGCAAGTTCATTGTTAACTTGCAGTGGTTGGCTGAAAGTTTTAGGGATGGTTACTGTTTGCCTGAGACGAGGGTTTGATTTCCTGATTTGGGTATATCTGGATGGTGCAGTTTGTGTAGTGTCACAGTTTTAGTTTTTAGGACTAACCAGAAGTTTTTAGGGGTGTGTGCAAAATAGTTTTAAAATCTCATTTATGGAATGAGAGGGGGAAAAGGGGGTATTGTAAGAGGTGCTAGAAAATTAGATTTAGACCTTTAGGAGATAGGAACACAAAAGTAGAGGGAAAAGCTAGTTGTTGGGAGAACTGGTGTGAGAAGGGAAATGGGATGAAGAGGGAAGGGAAATGAGGTTGTGGGAAGTTGCATGGGATAGAAAGTAAGTGAGGGCATGAGTTAAGTAGCAGGGGTGGCAATTTATGGATTTGGGGGAAACTAATATTTCCTTTTTATTGGTGAGGGGGGGAAGCAAGTTCAGATGTAGGAGTCGGGGGGGGGGGTAGTTCAGATGTAGGAGTGGGAACTGGGGGTAGGGGAGTGAAGTGAGCCTGAGTGTAGTAGGGGCCCACCCTCTCCGGGCAGTTTTTGTTAGCATTAGTGGGATATTTTCCAAGAATTAAAATGGGGAATTGTTTTGAACTGTCAAATCTTTCTAGCTTAACTAGGAGTGAGAGAGAGAAAACTGGTAAGTGTGAATGAGGGGCAGTTTGGGTGCTTGGAGAGTAATACTACTAGAGAAATATTAAGTATATGGATATTTTTGGCCCTGACCAAGTTGATTTCCAGGTCACGGTCATTAATTTTAATGTTGAGTCTTAAAAGTAACTTAACACTAGCATAGTCATTTAAGATGGTGGGCTTTACAGAGGTAAATTACATTATGATAAATATTTGCTCTCAAGATTCTTTAGCAATGACTTGCTACACTTTTAAATAACTTGTGCTGCTGCTAAGGTTACTAGTTGCTATTTCTTTTCCTACTTTGGATTTGCTAAAGATGGTCTGTCCTCAGTCTTGGCACACCTGCTACTTCAGGGGATTAAGGCACAGTAGTTTTAACCTAGACTGAGTAGGAGGAAGGACGAATTTACTATTACTAGTGGAAATAGATATAGGAAGACACCACAGTAACTTGTAAGCCAGCCTTGCATCTCCACTGATGGGCCTTAAGCAGTTGTATAGTAGGAAGCCACTTGACATTGTCACATTTAAATATGGACTACTTTCTGACTGCATAGATTGTCCTGGCCATAGTACACTTCACTCCAATCATTTTGTTAAATCAAAAATCATTCTTTGAAGGCTCCTGGAAGGTGACATGTCTTAAGTTGTAAATAACCTAGATCTACTGCCAAATCAACTGCCTCATAGTATGAAGTTTACAAATGCTAACTTCATCCAAAATCGGTGACTTGATTCATAAAATGCCTACCTATTAGAACCTTGCTAGTCGGGTACCTGGCCAATATACTTAACCCTTTAACCCTGAACACCCTTGGGTGGGGGGGGGGGGTCGGGGGGGGTCCTCCAGAATCCATGCTAGGTTTCTTGATCTTCAGAGCTCTAACAAGGGAATTTGGTGCCCTGGTCAGTACTCCCCTTGCTGTTCATTATCAATGGTTTAGTTTCCACCACCTTGCGGTTTAATGCAATCTTCACTTTCAGTATGGTATACGGTTTAATTACCAGGAGCTGGACTGTACATCACCTTCCTTTTGATTTGAAAAAAGGAAAAGTTGAAGTCCTCTCTCTTTGATGACCTCAATTTGGCAAAAGTGTTTTCTGCTTGCATAGTATTTACCCATTTTTATGGTATGCCATCTAGTGCTACTCTTACATAGGCACTAGCAGGTTAACAACTAGTTATAATGTGTAAGAGTGCTGTGGATCTTTTGCCACAGTCCATCTTGTAGAGGAAAAAACCTGATGTATGTAGCTGTTTACATTTTGGCAAGTAATCAAATTGTCTTACATCTGAAAAATCTTGACAAACCTCAGTATTTGTTTTGCTCAGTAGGATATTTGGCATGCTCATCAATGAGTATATAGCACAACAGGAGTGGGAAAAACTTGATCCACAAAGATCTGTGCCTCTTTTTTTTTTTAATAAACTCCATACATTTGAATAGTTTGTACCCATTTTGCATTGCGAAGGAGTCAAAGGGTAGTAAAGCTAAGTTAAGTATGTGCAAGCAAATATAGCACATTTTCTTGCCACAAATGTGGGAACACGTACTGTGGTCCCTCAACAGCTGTAGTAGCGGTCTTAATAGATCACATTGATCACTGCTCCAGTAGCCTTAGCCGTATAGGTTATATCCTGCCAAGGATATTGCATCCAACCATGCAGTAGCCTTAGCTATATGGATGTTATCCTGCCAAGGCTATTGCATCTAACCAGCTTCCAAAGCTTCAGGGCACCTTGTGTCCAAATTCGGCAGCTCAAGATGAGTTGATTAAATGAAATTTTGGGCATGAAACCCTTCAGTTTTACTGCTACCAGAGTTTGCCACTGGGGACTTTGAAGGCTGACAAATCTGCTTGTTTTTAATTTGCTGGGCAGAAAAGTTCCCTTTTGGGGCAAAACCTTCCATTTTCTTAAATGTTATTTTCCTCTTCAGTAAAGTTTGTATTTATTTAGTGCATTTGCTTACCTGGAAAGTCACCCGAGCCCATTTTCAGTGGAAGCCTGGGGAGAGAAGCTCTGACAAGAACATATAAATATTAAACATTTAATTGTAGAAAAGTAGATAGTGTTACAGATGGTGATTACAGGAATATATACATAAAAGCAGGAATTTTGTTGGTGATTACAGGAATATATATACATAAAAGCAGGAATTTTGTTAGTTGCCAGATGAATTAAATCAGAGGTGTAAATGTATCTGCATTATTGTACCAGTATCAAATGATAAAAAAAAAAAAATATGGAGAAAATATCAGCAGTAGCAAAAACATAGGAGCCATCATACAAGGAGAAAGGAGGTTGGGTTATAGAGCAGGTACATGGCCAAGAAGAGTTGTGATTTTTCAGTATTTGTTTGAAGGTGATGCCTGTGTTTCTTATAGAAAGTAGAAGCGAGTTCCATAGTTTGGCTATGGACAAGGAATAGGAGCTGATGACCAGCAGGTAAGGTGGGCTTTTCTACTTTCTGAAAGTAGATTTTTTCAGATCTTAGTTGCCTGCTGTGTTGGTATTGGGTGAGTAGTGTCGAGAGCAGGACAGTCTGTGGGTCTGTAGATTTTGTGTGCTGTAGTTTGGTGAGATGGAGTTCCAGTCGGTCTGTTTCAGTGAGTTACAGTGGTGGGATGAGAGTTTGGCCTTGGTGGCAAATTTGGCTATTCTGTTGTATAAAGGCTAGGAGTGCAAGATTGTAATGTTCTTTTAAATGGAGCATTTTTTTTCTATCCATTGCGTCAGTTGGGAACACTTTGGCAGTCCCCCAATGAAAAAATAAATTCTCTGCCGAAAGTGTTAGTAATTTTTAAGTAATTTGTTATGGACTGGTAGTTTTACCAGCATTTGCCGCTAGTCTTCACTGGGGAAAAAGGTACCATTTTCAGCTTTACCATGGAACTGACTTACTAGTGTCATGATCTGTCCTTCCAACTACAAAAGTTAAGCAAACAACCTTTGCCACCATAGCAGGCTAGCAATTTGCTTCGGCTGCAGGTGAGCGACTGCTGTGGTCATTTTGTGCATTAGACCATTTATTTTTTACACTGGATTCCTTGGCTGTAGCACCTACAACCACTATGGACTTGGCGGTTAGCCACGTCCTCTGGCTTTTAGCCCTTTTAGTGGGCAAGGGGAAGCCACTGTTTTCAGTCATGGGAAAGGGAACTGGGAAGGCTTCCCTGCTGTCAGAATGTTGTGCCCATTGTTGGGGAAGCAGCTGTTGCCATTAGTACACTGGCCCCAAGTTTCATGTCAAACAGAACCAAACATATAATTGCCTCTGTTTCTTTTGATAGGAATAGTTCACTGGGACTGGCTCTGGGTATAATTCAGGCCATTGATTCTCCTTGTAAAGTAGTTACTGGTAAAAGCAAGGATGATTCCTTTTTTTCTTCTGAAGAGATTGATTCTGAATTTGAACAGGAATATGCAGAGACTGATATGGGGTTTTGTCTTCTTTCTAATTTAGAGACTGGAGACCTTTGTTTCTGATGCTCCCTGTGGAGAGTTTCACTTTCTGAGAGACTGTTGCTAGAATGTCTGTTTACAGTAGGTGAATATGGAGATTTCTCAGTCCTTCAGAAAATGCTAGTTACATAGGGATTTTCCAGAACCTGCACCCATTCTTCCTTCCCTGTCTGCTTTACAGGATGTCTTACTGCCTGCAGTTTTCAGTTTTTCTGAAGGTCAGCCAGCTGCCCCTAAAAAGGCAGATATGATGTGTAAAATTCAGTTTTAAATTGTATTCACTATTCCCAAACCTGACCCAGCAGCTATTGCCTTGGTTAATTCTAC
Organism: Protopterus annectens; assembly: GCF_019279795.1. Classification (NCBI taxonomy): domain Eukaryota; kingdom Metazoa; phylum Chordata; order Ceratodontiformes; family Protopteridae; genus Protopterus; species Protopterus annectens. The sequence continues at coordinate 1,202,735,888 of NC_056739.1, read as the reverse complement.
TACAGCTAGGCACTTGGTTAATTCCAATCCTACTCTTTCTAGTAAGTATGGAAAGTGTAAGTGTATTCAACTTGTTTTCAGAATTTGTCAGGCTTGTATGTTCTGACAAAATATGAAGGCTCTAGTGTTCAGTTTCATCTGTGAAGTACCTGCTTTGTGTCTTCTATTGCACAGTTTGCTGTGTGCGCACTACTTCTAGGGCTATGGGCACAGGTACTGTTTTTAAGGAGGCTTGCTTAGTTGCATTCTCAGAACATCCCAGATGTAAGCTTTAAATTTAAAGGTGCAAGCTGGTCAGGGATATAAAGATTTTTCAGTCCTCCTTTTCCAAGTTCTCAGGCCTGTTTGCTCTTCCAGAAAGTCTGAATCTCAATTTTTCTTTGACAACCATTTGTTTCAAACAAATGGGTTCTGAAAATCATTTTGATGGTTACAGATGGCAGTGGGAGGAAATTCTTACTTTCCAGGGGGTCCTTCCTCATTCTGCAGATCAGGTTTACTGTCAATCACATGTCCAAGGAGTGATTTTTTTTTTTTTTTTTTTGCCATGTTTTCCTTCCTAGGTGGGGAAAGGGTTTAATTTGTGGTGATCCTAGTGCCAGAGGGGGAGAATTCTTGGGAGACCAGTTCTGGATCTTTTCCAAATTCAAAATGTCACTTCACAATCTGGTACCTCAAGTTTCTTGGTAACACTGGTCTTAAAAATACTTATCACATCTATATTCCTCCAGATTTCATGTGTGTTAAAGTTGTCTGGATCACATTCGGTTCTCTGCCTTACCCTTTGGACTAACCACTGCACCAAGAGTAAAGTGTTTAGCTCTGAATTTATAGCTCATTGCATGCTCTAGTATCCATGCCTTTCAATATTTAGATAACTCGTCTTTACAGTCTCTCTTTCTTTTTGTCTCCAATCTGGTGAGATCTCTTGTATAAACTGGGATTCAGAGAGGACCTTCAAAAGCCTGTATTGACTTCATGTCGCAGGACTGTGTTCCTGGAGTGTCAGCTATACAAACTTTGTTCAAAGAGCTTTTCTTCCACAGGAAAATGGGTCTTTGGATCCATTTTAAAGGTTTTCCACTTGGACTTCAGTCACTGCAAGGGAATACCTCAGGACTTTGGGTCTCATGTCATCTGATTGTCATGATAGCCCATGCACGACTCCATGTGAGTGTATTTTCTAAAGTCTCTGATCCCAGCATAAATACCCTTTATCCTTTTAGATTCTAGAGCTGGGTTTATCAAGAGAAATCATTTGGTTGAGAGAAGATATCCTTGTCTCCCCTTCTCCCACCCTGCTCTAAAGCAGTTAGTCATCTCAAACGCATCGGACTTTGCTTAGGAGAGAAGTTTCAGGAGGGATAAAAGTGCAGGGGGTTGTGGGGGACATCAAGGAGATGTTTGCCCTTATCAAGGCACTTAACTCTCCAAACTATCTTTGGGACCTCAGAACAGATTATACCACAGTTAATATAGCACATCAGCAAGCAGTGACCAGCTCATACCCTCTTTGTGGACTCCCAGTGTTAACTTGGGATATATAGCTTTACAGCACAATTTGGCTCTACAGCCGTCCTACATTCTGTCAGAGCAAAATTGTGTGGCAGACGAGCGGAGTAGGATCAGGGCAGACCCTTTGTTAATGGGGAAACTAGATCAGGGTGTCCAAGATTTGATGCACCTGTGGGGAATTCAAGTAGGCTTCTTTGCCGCCTCTTCTGAGCAACTGGCAACATATTTTCTTTGACTACATGCAAGAAGGCATGAAAGACTGACTTGTTTGGGCAGGACTGTTCCTGTATTCCTTTCCACAGATATGTAGAGATTTGGAAGGCATCCTCAGGATCATTGTGATGACTCCTCTGACCCAGGCAACATGGGTTCTCCCTTTTGGAAATGGCCAGGGGCAATTGCCACATGCTTTCTCAGACTGAATCTAGTCACACAAGGCCAGGAGTGTCTGAACCTTGATATCTCTAGTTGACTGCCTGGATGGTAGGGTCCCAATTCCTTTGACACCTGTTTACTAAGAACATGCAGGTACTAATGGAGTCAAAGCATACTGTTAAATTTCATATGGGCAAATGGAAAAGGTTTTCTAGTTGGTGCTGACAAACCTAGCACTCATTAGGGCTTGTTCTCTGTATGTGTTGCTATCCTATTACCCTCCTCTGTCAAGGTTCATTTATTGGCTATCTCAGCATGTCTGTCATGGATCCTTTTCATTGCGATTTCATGTCTGTTCTTGAAAGGGGATTTGTATAAGTGGCCCCGACTTGGGATCTTAATTTTTATTAGTTACCACTTTCCCCATTTGAACCCGCTAATCTGGCTGAGTTTCTTAAACATGGTAAACAGTTTTACTTGTTGCTTTGACCTTTCCTAGAAGGGTATCAGGGTTGACTTGCCATTAAAGCTTGCAACTCACTCATTTTCCATAGGGACATGGCTTCTTTGAACTAATCCTTTCATGCCTAAAGTGGTATAGTTTTCTTTGTCTAGCTCTCCCAGTTTTCTTTCCAGAACCTAAAAATGAGGGAGGATACTCCATGGACATCCACAGCCAAGTCTGAAACTGTCTTGATAGTGCCAAATCTTTCAGATCTTGGATCAATTCATTTCTTGTGAAAAGAAGGGAAAACCTGTTAGGCAGGGTCAAGGCCCACTCTACCAGCACATTGTCTTCATCTTTCCTTTTTGGAAAGGGGTGAATACTAAGTGTTCTAGAACCTGCTATTTTATCCTTTGTACACCTTACAAAGCACCATAAGCTTTATTCTTCTGCTAGGTCTAGAACAAGATTTGTAGGAGTTGTTCACCAGGTCTTTGGGACCCTTCTCTACTGCTTCCCAAATGTAGTTAAGCTGTGATAATCTACCCCCATATAGCTAAGGCTACTGCAGTAATGATCAATATGAATAGTAAAATTGTCTAATTTGAATTTTTGTAACAGAAGGTATTCAAATGACCACTGCTGTAGCAGACGCTCACTCCCCCTCATTCCCTGGATTTGTATACCAGGGTGTATATGCACATATATGGATATGGGATGGATGTGTGTCCTATATATTGCTCCTAGCATTGTCTTTTCAGGGCTCTGCCTCAATCTGCTGGCAGGAAAGCTCTCAAGGGCTTTGCGCCCAGATTTCTTTTAGTTAGCTCAACTTAAGCTGCTTGACAGTTTGGGTGTGTAGAAGCTGGCTGGCACTTATCCTTGGTGGGATACAACACATTAATCTAAGGGTATTCTACAACCCATACATCTAAGGGTATTGCAGCAGATATCATTTGAACATCTGTTACAAGTTCAGTTTGCACAACTGTACTTTCTGGATTGCAGTCATAGCTTTGACACAGATTACTGACTGTGGGGAGGATCTATCAGTACTTGAAATGCTGCAAACTGGCATGCCTTCCAAAAACCTGGATTTGAGCTATTAGTTGAGGCTTACTACTGTGACTAAAGAGCGTTTTCTAGAATGAAATTAATCTAGGTACTTCATTTTAGAAGTCTGGTTCCTGAATCTGTATAAATCTATAGGATAAAATCTGTGTAGCAATTTTTGTGCATATATTTTATGTAAACTCTATCTACATGAGTAGAGGGACAAGACTAAGATGGGTGGATTTGAGGGGTACCTTGGGTGGTAATGTGCACTGCACTTCACCAGATGTGCCTTAAGCTGGGGTCTGAATTTGGTATTGGGATTTTAAGATGGAGAGGGTGCTTGCCAAAGATGACAAGACTAGAGTAATGAAGTTTTTTACTTTGGTGTTTGTAGAGCTGGGTCTGTGATTGGCTTCTCTGGCTGTATGAGGGTGTCACTGGAACAAGTTTAGCAGAGAGGGGTATGTAACTTGCTGTAATGTTCCGAATACTGGGTATCCTATTATTCAGTCTGCTCTTTCAAACTGGATTCTGATAAAGCAAACTGTTCTAGCATAAGGGAGTTGACTGGCATACTGTTGGGTAGTAAGAGGGTTGAAGCTTTTGGATGTTGAGGCTGTTGGTGGTCCATATTCTAGCTGGACAAATGGGCTGTCTATGGAGGCTCTAGCTGGAGGGGGCATAAAGTGAGATTTTGGATGACCTTTTGATATTTGGTGTGGACCTGAAATCCAGGGCTTGATCTGGCCAACTACCAAGATATTTGAATGTAGAAGTGGCTGTGGTCTAGTGTGTTGTACCAAAAAATCAAACTTGGTCTTTGCTTGTAATCCAGAAGTAATATGGAGCTGCTTTTGTAAGTTGGAATATTGAAGGATGGACACCTTTTAAACATGTCTGCATATTAGTGTAGGGGAGCTAGGGAAAAGTGTCAGGATGGAACCTTGAGGGCCCTGGTTTTAAAACTGAGGGTAATCAAAGCAGCTAGCCCAGTATTGAAGATCTTTAGGTGAAGTAGTTGGACCATGTAGTGGCTTGGGAGTTTGACCACCTATTAACATGGATGAGGATGACAGTGGTCACACTTGTCTAAGATCCATTTAAAAATCTTGTGTGGTGGTTGTGACTGAGCATGTTTTTCCTTTTTTATGGATCTGGGTTTCCCTGTGTTGCAAATGCCTCGGTGAAGAGGTTTACCATGTAAAATTAGAGATTTCTAGTATGTTCAGTTTTTCATGAAACACCCACACAGCCTAAAATGAGAGGAGCCTTCCCTAGAAATGACACCTAAGGAAACTGAAGTCTGGGAAAAGCAGGCTCATGTAGTCTTGGCAGATCTAAACCTGTGAGTTGGAGAAATGTCACCAGAGTACTTGTATTTGGGGTAAGGACCAACTTCTTATGACCTGGAGAATAAGCATTCTAGTGCCAGTGTAGAACAAACGGGACATCCACAGCTGTGGACAAAGTGTAAACTCCTGTTTATGCTAGAAGTGCTGGAGATTGTGATAAATGAATGTACGAGTGGGAAGAAGGTGATATGAGCAGTTTGGATTCAGATCCGCATGCAGCACAACTGACAGTATGTTCAGTGAGAGATTTAAGAAACTAGTGTCCAAGTTTGCATTCCTATAGGTAGTGAATATTTGACAAGGTCCCAAGAAAGATGAGTTGGGTGGTCTGCAATGGTATGAAGTCCAGGAAACTGGTAAAATTGGTATGGGTTATGTACGAGAGCCCAATGACCAGTCTGAACAGTGTTAAGACTCTGAAGGGGGGGGGGGTCCCAGTGGAAGTGTACCAGGAGTCAGCTCTTGTGCCCACTGCTGCTCATATGGGATAGACTAGTTTAGCAAACCAGTTGGAGGGGATGGCTCAAAGCTGCTGTAGGCAGGTGGTGTAGCAGTTGTGCTTCCCCTCTACTATAAAATCAAGGCTTCATCTTTGAGATGAAATGGAAGTAGGTATATGGCATGACTTGTAGGTAGATGGCTTAATTTGTGCATCTCCCTCCAGAGTTTTCTTTGTTGGTAAAAATTGAAATTGGGGAAAAAGTGAGGTTTTTAGTGGGCTTGTGTGGAGGGCTTGACTAGTGCTGATTTGGTTTTGGGCATGGTGTACAATATGTGAAGTAAATGACTAATCTCTGCAGGACATGAATAATTAATGGTAGGAGGATTCTTAGTTTGCAAATATGTTAACTAGCTTTAAGTAATGGAGAAAGATATGAGAGGTAGATGCCAGGACTGCGGTGGCTACATAATTCTGGAAATTGGACTTTTTGGCATGTATTGCATAGTTCTTGGGTACTTGGTTGATCTATACAGCTCCCATGGTTGTTTATATCACATTTTGCATGCAAATACCCAGAGTGGCTGAACAAATGGTATGTTGGGACATTGAATATGCATGTAATTCTTGAAATTACATGCCACAAATGTAATTGTCTCCATCTTTCACATTTTTCCATCTGTCTACAAACCCATATTGTGTTCAGTCTTCTGCATTCGTTTCTGGTGCAGATGTATTAAGCCATGTACAATTTAATAGCATCAATTCACTTCTTAAATGTCTACAAAGATTGTGTGGAGGGGGGAGCCCTACTGAATGACATGTTACCCTGTTATGTAACAACTTTTGTAGTGAAGGACCTTTAAGTCCACTTAATCAGTTATCTAAATCTAGATCTGCTGCACATTTACTTTTTAAGGTCCACAGTGCAATAGGAATTCCCACAAGGAAACTAACGCAGGAAACAAAGGGGTGTGTGGGGGGGTATGCACATCCTAGAAAGGGTAGTGATTTCCATTCTCTGCCACCCCTCCTCTTCCCTGAAGAGGACACAGGCCTAGTAGGTTTAACCTGGTAAACAAAAAAAGTAAATTTTGTTGCTTGGATGGCATACCTCCTGAAGGTGAAATTAAAGCACTTTGACAAGGGCCTTCCTAGCCAGTATTGCATTATTTTCCCAAGTGCCTTCCATCTTTGTAAGAGTATTTAGGATACTTAAGGAGAAAAGCCTTTCTGGATCAATGAAATATGGTATTCTAAGTGGTCAGGTGAGATGAGAAAATGTGTGACAGCTTCTCTTGCCCTGAACAATATATTTAGGGGACTCCTCAAGTTGCTTTGATTAACAGAGTATGAGCTGCGCAAAATTGTGTTCAACTGAGTTGCGACAAGAAGGCAGTCTAACTTTGCTTTGAAGCAAAAGCTGGTTACAATTTAGAGAAGTTCTCCCTTCAGGAAGAGATGCTTTTTCCTTCAACTTGGTGTTTTTTTTTTGTTTTTTTTTGAGGGGGGCAGTGCAATGACTAGTTGCACCTTAATCTGAAATCTCTTTTCCAAACCCCATGAAAATGTAAAAACAAGGTGCCCTACATTTTTATCCATGCAGATCAGCAAGCTACCAGTGGATCTCCCTCCCTTTCCACTCTTACTCTTTACACTGACAAGCTACTATACCAAATCCCTTGCAGCCCTAAAACTGCAAACGGACTTGTCTGACTGGCTCAATAAATTAACACTTAGTTCAGCCAACTAAGCTCCTTTGAGACAAAGCAAAAATACTGCAACACTACAAAATTAATGCTGGTATTGGAAACCCTACCCCATTTAATTTGGAAAATTGCATAGCTCTTCTGTTTCTCCCTACACTAGGACAACACAAGAAAATTAACCCAATATATTTTTCTGGGTCAACAAGTGCTCCCTATTCCACTCCAACCCTATCTGAATAAGAAGAGTGATCTTTCTTCAAAACAAAATCCCACAAATAAAGTGTATAGCTCACACTTGCCAAAGGATGAAAACCACTGCAGAAGTTACAAAAGTAATGCAGCTCCTTTGTTTAAAGGATGGGCTTTCTCAGATCAAAAGTGTACAAGCTACTATAAAACCACTTCACTTTCACTCCATTATCAACAGACTTAAATAATCCCCATCCAAACTTTAACTCTACGATCTCCACCCACATTATAGCAATACCACTGTGATGTGAGTTAATACCAGTTATGCCAGCCAAAGTAAGGCAGTGGATGTAGAACACGTCAGCATAGTTAGTTTTGTAAAGATTCATCATTTCCATATTAAACTGACTTGTACAGGTGCTTCTGTTAAATGTATTTGTGAAGCTGCTTGTGCCAAAAATGTACCAACAGTGGGTCCTGCTGGACATAAGAAATATACATGTATGTTGGACTGTATTGTATTGTAAGAGGATATTGGAAAAGGTTAGTCTCAGTCCAGCTAACTTGAAACATTTGAAATTACCTGGTTTAGGCAGTAATGGTTCAGTCTTGCAGTTCTGATTGCAGCTAGAGACGAAATGTCTGAAAGCCAGGACCAATAATCTTATTGTATTGCCCTTAAGGGTGAACTAATTGCTACCCTGGAAGGGTGAATGTTTTTTGAAATGGTTTTATAGTTTCCAGGTGCTGTAACAGATCTTTAAGCTCTGTGTACATTGACACGTGTTGGATTCTGGTTCTGGTTCAGTTTCTAGTAAAGGGGGTAGCATGGGAACCAGTCAGATGACCAGATGTATGTGATGTCATGCTGTAATACAGCACAGAAATGATGCTCTAATACTAGATGAGAGAAGTCTCATTGCAGTCTGTTTTGAAACCTGACAAAAGGACCACTCGCTCTAGTAAGGGAACTGGGGGACAGTAATTCTTTTAGATCAATCGGGAGATTAGTTAAGTGTTTCTGTATCTGAGCCTTTCAGTCTGTTAATTCTTGTGACAAACTCTGCATTATAAATTGAGTTTTCCTGTTCATTTACTTGTATATTAACTTTTCACCGTGGCTGGTCTTTTAGAGAATATTTTAACCTTTTGAGAGTACTTTTATTTATTTGATACTGTGGCCACTCAAAGTCTTGTTGCATTAGTCAAACTAACATTTTGTATTAGTTTTACTCAGTATAATTGGGTACCCATGAAAGAGCCTTGGAGTAGCTGGTTGTAGAGTGTTCTGGTGACAGGATCTACCTTGTAGTCTGGGTAAAGGGGGTATAGCTGATTAAATCTGTGCCAGTGTTTCCCCAAGTGTGAGAATTAAATCTGTGTTTTGTTACTTGGAGCAGTTAGAGCACTGGTCCCACAGAGTGTGGAGGACTTTGCTTGGAACACACTGCTGAGGACTCGACTCTACACCTGTTCCAGTGGGGAGTCTTGTTTGGTGCCTGGGGAGAGAGGGAAACCCAGCCCCAGGATTGAGTGTTCCCTGTGTGCTCTTAAGGAAATTGTGCTTTGTGCAGAGAGCTGCATCTGAAAATTGAGTATCTTTATTCCAAGTGACGTCTGTCAGTGGTGAGGGAATGCTGCTCCTTTATTACTGGCCCAGAGGAGGGATGTCGCAACCAGCTGTTTATGAAAAATTATCAACTGAAATATAATTACTCCATAAGCTCCTTGCTGACTACTCTCTAACTCTTCCCAACTCTTCCCTTTCTTAACACTCCAGTCGTACTAATGACATGTTAATACATTTTGCAGCTTAATTTCTGCATCATGAGCTTTATTTAGCCATCACTAGCAACACCTGCTGAAAGTTTTACATGTGCAGTTATGTACAACAATTCAATAAATATAAACTACTTGCCAGTCTAGGACTCAACTGTATGTTCTGTAATTTTGAATCTAAATGGTACAATTAAGAGACTTGTAGCAAGTGGCTGCATAGTTTTTCCTGTGCTGAAATGGGAATTGGTGCCAAGCTTACTTGTGTGGTAGTATGATGCAATTTTACAGTGTAACTTCAGTGCTCTTGTCTTTCCAGACAATGGCAAGTTTGAGTAGTTTCAGTACAGTAAATTGTTAGGTGGAAGTATGATGATCAGGACTTAAATAACCACCTTGACTACTTCAGATTCCATGAAGAGGCAGTTGAATTGCTTTGTATGGCATTAGTATTGCCCTGTGGTAATGTATGGAGAAAAACTAATCCTATGAAAGGGATTGTAATTAATTTCTCAATTAAAATCATGTTTTCATAGCTAATCAATTTCATTTCCTCCTACAGAGACATTTTTCAGAGGCTAAATGCCATAAATTTAACAGATATTTAAATAACTTTCATGTCCACTCATTTTGCATTCCTTTGTAAGTAAATGAGGTAAAAGGACAGCTGTTCAGTTTCTTTAGGCCACAAGTCATATCAAAGGTATGATACCTTGATGCAGCTTTGCTTACCTGACAGTTGTATTTCAAGATCTGCATCCATTATAAAGGTCTTGATGACCTGCTTCTGCAACCATTGCCCAAATGTCTCCCTTGTCCCCCTCTAACTTTTTTTTTTTTTTGACTGGTCCTGTCCTTGTATTTCTGACCTTGTAGCTGTTGCCACTTGTTCTCTTCTTGCTTAGCTTGCTAAGGTTTGGTTTTGGTGTCCTGAAAAATGAACAAAAACTCACTCTGCTGGCTATTTTGGCTGTTTAAGTAGCTCATTATGCATTTTATAAGTAAATTTGAACAGTTTGCTTCACTGTAGGTATTGAGAAACAAAAGATTTGACTGACCGTGAAACTGTAGTCTTTTTTATATATGGTTACATAAAGAAGCACTAGGCATATCACCTTTAACTGCTTCATTCTTAATTTACCCACTAAATCCAGTTGATGGTCACTTGGAAGCTAACTTATCTTGGAAGTTTGCCCAAGACAGTAAAACTGAATTTTGTTGAAAGTATTACAGAATGCACATCACCTGCGCAACTGTAGACAACCTATGGAATTCAAAGTTTATCTAACTTACTTTTGGGAGGAAAATTAGAATTCTTTCTGGATGTTCAGTGACTTGTATGGATATAGGTTCTTAGATTAGTACTAGGCTAACTGCCCTTGCGAGCCATTTTAAGCCTAGCCAGTTATCCCTTGTGAGACTCCAACCCTGTACCTTGTGTTTGTAAGGCAAGCACCTTAACCATTAGGCCACCCTAATGGGAGAACTATCTTTAGGTCTGAGACTCTGAAAGCTCTTTCTGGAAAATCAGGGCAACAGTCCATTAGACTGGGCAGATATTCCTCCTTCAAACCAGTCTTATTCAATGTAACCTTTTGTGTCTGACATAATTAGTTGAGCTGCTCAACTTGGCAAGGCAAGAATTTGAAGGCAATGAATACTGGTACACGGGCAGTTGGGTCAGTGTGTAGAGGAAACTGGGAATGACTTATGACACAGACTGCTTCTACAGATTCCCAAGCCCAGCTCTTTAATTGTGAGGACAGTATTAACTCCTCTTGTGGAGGAATTTTTTCATCTGACAAGTAACTAGGACGAATGAGGTATTTTATGGGAACAAATGGATCCTCCTTCCTGAACTGAGATTACAAATGGATATACTTTATTCTAGTCTCGTCCATTCTGTACTGCCAGAATGATTCCTAGCTGTCACTCCCTTTAATAATCAATGATAAACTGTGCAAGGTACCTCAGGCTAGTTTCTTTTCTCACTTTAAGTCTTGCCAAGTAGCAATTTCAACTTCTTGCCATACTGGCAATAGGCTGGCCCTTAAATCTTTCTGGTGACAAGGGAGGCAAGATGTTGGACCATACAAGTGTTTTCTACTTCCACATATATGCCTGGTAATTCAAAATTCTGAAAGTTGAAGTTTATGCTTTTGCACAGTCTGAGGGCAATCTGCTACCACTTGTCCTAAAGAAGAGATATGATTATCTTCATTCCTTACTGATGGGTGTCTGTTCATCTTCTGAACAGAGTCTGCCATTGTAACAAGCTCACACCAGCCAGTAAACTCTTGAGCTAAGCTTTTATCCATAGTGCCCCTCTCCACATTACCTCCAGTCTCGTTTGCTGTGTACAAATCAAGATGCATCAGACCAAGCTCTGAGCAAACTCACTAAAAATTTTACAAATATTTTTCTCTTCTAGCTTTTAGTGTTTTCTTTGTGTTATTGGATATTCCTAGTATATGTGTCTCCTCTTATCTTCTGAAACTTCTACCAAGTTTGGTACTGTTCGTGCCATCAGTGGTACTCCCTGCCATCAGTGGTACTCCCTTTTCTTTACCCATTTGAGTATTTCTTTTACCATTGTTTGTAATTCCTTAATCTTTCCTTCATAGTTTTAAGTGTTTTTTGTTTGTGCGATTACTGTGTATTTTAGAATGTCAGGTAAGAAAGGAACTACAGTTTTCAAATGTGATAGGAAAAATGCCTAATGTAGGCAGCCATTTATCTTGTGTTTTATTGCTTAGGGGTGCCTCATCTGTCTGAGGAGCCCCCTTGTCAGATCTGTAAAGGTTTCAGCTCCTGTACACTTGCGGGAGTGTAAAAAAACGAATAATGGCAGGACTTTTAAAATTTCCATTCATGGAGGCTATTTAAGTCGGAGCTCTCTGCCTCCTAAGAGAAGATAGAGGAGCAAATAATTACTAATCTCATGAGTCCAAACAATTGGAACCAAAGCCTATAGTTATGAAATTGTCACATCTATCTGCTCAGAGGCCTAAATCTGCAACCTCTGCTATGACGTCTGTTCCAAGTCCACCAGTTGCATCAACGCCATCCACTGCTTCTGCACAGATGATGTTGCCTGCATTGACCACGTTGCTGACCCATTTTTCTGTGCCAGCAATAGTTTTACTCCAAAAAGATGAAATAAACTAGATATAAAACCAAAGTGAAAAGCCACCAACTGGGTAAGATATAAATTTAGGTAATGAGAAAAAACGAAAACAGGAACCGCAACACAAAATTCCACAGCAAATATTACAGTTCTAATAAGGCAGTATGCTGAGCAGATAGTGACTACTGATGTATCACTGTAAAAACGTTCACCAGTCCACCAGGTAGCAGAAGAAACTTTTTAATAAAACAATTAAACAGGTTGAGTGCTTTCATCCATCACTAATAGACTTCATCAGAACACTTTACCATTGCAAAATGCAGCTTATATACTCTCACACATTCTTCTAATAGTATAATTAGATTCAATTATCTAAAATATTTAACCCTTAAACTACTACCTCTACGCGGACCGATGTGTTGTGGATACATAAAACTACTTAAAATGTTTTTTACAGATACATAACTGTGATTGTAATTCTAAAAACATAATGGATGTTTATAAACAAGTCTGCTATGTATTTGAAAGGATGTTTGGCACAATATGATGGAAATAGAACTGTAATAACCACAGACCATGTAGTTATGTTGCTGAAATAATGCAAAATACAGGGGGATGGCAACAACTTTCTTGGTTGGATGCACTAAATTCTCTTGTCATCCAACATAGGTTTTATGGATATATAATCATTTAAACCGGGAGAGACAGTGGCATTTAATTTAATTTGCCACCATACCTCTCTCACCTACTTTTTCTTTAAGTTGCCCCCCCTAACATTGACATGTACAATTTCTAAAATTCCAAATAAGAACTTATCACAAGTCTTACTATTCTTCAAGTGTTTGCATAATGCATTTTTTTCATCTCCCTTTCTAATGCAATAGTAATGATCATAGATTCTGTTACGGAGACATCTCTCCGTTTTACCTACATAGTAACAATTGCATTTCGTGCAAGTTGCCAAATACACTAAACCAGATGTTCTGCAATTTCCTTTCCTAAATTTTATATTTGTGGAATTTATATCCTGTAATGCTAGTGAGGCTCTACGGTCAATGTATATGCACTGGTTGCAGTTGCCACACTTTGTTGTGCCTTTTGTACCATCATGTGTAGCTGCTCTGTCATTTTTCTTTTCAAATTCCATCTTTAAATTACTTGCATTACTATACACAAATCTTGGTCTATCCCCCATTATATTTGAGATATTCGTGTCCACCCTAAAAATATTCCAGTGTCTTTCCATAATTGCCTTGATGTCATTAGAGTTGTACCCATATTGAAGGATACATGCCCCTCTATATTCATTCTCTACAACCTGATTCACATTGGTCTGACCTGTGAGGACCTCCTCATTTGTGCCTAAAATGGCCTGATATCTGATGTTTCTATTACTCTTAACATATTGTTTTAATTCAGTAATCAAACTGTCAGGATACCCTCTCCCTCTAAACATATTTCCTATCGGATTTAGTTCAATTTCCAAATCTGATTTCTCGGAGGTCATTCTTGCCGCTCTTATAAATTGACCTTTTACTATACTTTTCTTCTGTTTATATGAGTGGCAACTGTTGTAGTGTAGATATGAGTTACTGAATGTCTCCTTTCTATGTATTTTGGATGTAAATCTTATTCCTTATATTTATCTCAGTGTCAAGGTATGATATAGATTGTTTACTTGTGTTGGTTGTAAATTGCAGGTACTCACACCTGCTGTTTAGATAATCTATAAACTCTGATAATTTTCAACACCCCCATTCCAGATCAGGAACAAGTCGTCCAAAAATCTGGTGTATAAGTCTATATATTTCCACCAGTCACTGTTAAATATATGTTCTTTCTCCCAGTCAAGCAAGAATAAATTGGCAAATATGGGGGCGCACGCCGCCCCCATAGCTACCCCTTTGCATTGTCTGTGATACTCCCCTTCAAAATATACATAATTGTATTTTAATACAATATCTACAAATTCCATAATTAGGTCTTTTTTAGCATTGTCAACAACTCTTAAATCGTCAATGCTACTACTAAATCTACGTAAGCCCTCTTCGATAGGTATGCTGGAGAACAGGTCTATCACGTCAATAGTCACCATAATTATGTCAAATTTACACAAATTAGGTGTCAATCTTCTCAAAAAATCCCAAGAGTCTTTTAGTAGATGCTGGACCTTATCATAGCTAGGTTTTAACCATTTGTCCACTACTTTCCCAAATACAAAAGTTTTGGATTTGTTCCCTGATATTATAGGACGGAAAGGGGGGTCTCCTCTTATCTTCTGAAACTTCTACCAAGTTTGGTACTGTTCGTGCCATCAGTGGTACTCCCTGCCATCAGTGGTACTCCTTTTCTTTACCTATTTGAGTATTTATTTCTTTTACTATTGTCTGTAATTCCTTAATCTTTCCTTCATAGTTTTAAGTGTTTTTTGTTTGTGTGATTACTGGGTATTGTTTTAGAATGTCAGGTAAGAAAGGAACTACAGTTTTCAAATGTGATATGAAAAATGCCTAATGTAGGCAGCCATTTATCTTGTGTTTTATTGCTTAGGGGTGCCTCATCTGTCTGAGAAGCCCCCTTGTCAGATCTGTAAAGGTTTCAGCTCCTGTACACTTGCGGGAGTGTAAAAAAACGAATAATGGCAGGACTTTTAAAATCTCCATTCATGGAGGCTATTTAAGTCGGAGCTCTCTGCCTCCTAAGAGAAGATAGAGGAGCAAATCATTACTAATCTCATGAATCCAAACAATTGGAACCAAAGCCTATAGTTATGAAATTGTCAAATCTATCTGCTCAGAGGCCTAAATCTGCAACCTCTGCTATGACGTCTGTTCCAAGTCCACCAGTTGCATCAACGCCATCCACTGCTTCTGCACAGATGATGTTGCCTGCATTGACCATGTTGCTGACCCACTTTTCTGTGCCAGCAATAGTTTTACTCCAAAAAGATGAAATAAACTAGATATAAAACCAAAGTGAAAAGCCACCAACTGGGTAAGATATAAATTTATTATACAAATAAACAAACTTCAGTTTTAACATTCAACGAACAAATATAAATGTAAGCGCTTTTGTTTAATCAGTATTCAACTTCAGACAGTACCTTTTAAAAACAAAACATCACTTCCTTTTATAACTTCCTGTAAAATTCAAAAAAGCCCGCCAAAAGGCTCTCTAAAATTCGCGCATACCTAGTAGATTAAAGCAATAATTATCCAAATCGTCACCCCCCCCCCGTACTTCATTCTGGTCCTTACCTCAATACAGAAAGGTGATACATTACCTAGGACAAGGTAATCCCCCTCGGTGGAACCTTTTTATGGTAAACAATACAGCCCCTTTTTAGAACATCCAACTTCACCTTCAAGTCTTTCTGAACTAGGTGTAGTAAGGCTAATGGATCAGCAGTTAACAGCCAGAGAAATTTCAACTCCATCTAAACCCTCCCTCCTAGTCGGAGCGGAGGGTTCTGCTCAAAGGACTCCAGCATTTTCCTCAAGTCCTTGCATGTTTTGCAGCATCAGACACCGACCCCGGTTCCAGCTTCTTTGGCACTGGTGGTAGATCTTACCACAGTGCTGAGGACTATTCTTTGGCCTATGGTGTCTCTGGAGCTGGGCCATCCTTGGGACAGACTGGTCTGTTGGCAGTGTTCTAGTATGGTGTCACCTTTTCATACATCTGCCTCTGTTCTGGTAGCTTTGATGGTGCCATCTCCCGTGGCTCCCTCCTTCGTGGGGTGTGACCCCAGTTCAGAGTTATTTTCAGTTCCAGGCTCCCATCCCTCTTTGGGAGGACCTGCTTTCCAGGTGATGGAGAGAGCACTGGCCTCTGCAGGCTCTCAGTTGGTCCCTCTGGGGTCAATTAGCCCCTCCCCTTCTGAGCTACAGCTGTTGCAGCCCTCTACTCATGGACACCCGGCTTGGGAGCGGCAAGACACCTGGTTCTTCCCTCTACACATTCATCCGATGCTCCCTTTAGAGGTTCCTCACAAGAGGAAGCGCAGAGATTCCCCAGCGGAATCTTTGACAAAAGACAGATTATGATGAGGGGGAAAGGGTCTCCACTGTTGCCCCATCCTAAGCAGCAGGGTGACTGGAAGTCCAGCACCCTTTCCTTTAAGAGTCCATGTTCTTGTGAGCTTTCTGGGCCTGGCTGTCTACCTCCTAGGTGCCCCTGCCTGTAGATGAGCTTATCCAGCTCATTGTGCAGCACACATGGAAGAGTCCTGATGCCACTGAATCTATCTCCTGTAGGCAAGATGCAATCCACACTGGTCCAAGGGCCTTCCAGTGGATGGTGGTGGCCATGAAGAAAACTTGCATAAGAGAGCACAGCTGTCCATCCCCCTAACAGGGAGTTTCAGGTGATAGATTGGGGAAGCGGGTGTTTTCTTCAGCATTCGTTATTTGGTCCCTGAACTATCTGGCACACTTTACTTTGCTTCAGAGAGACCATTTCAGAGCTCTCAGAAATCCTTGCAGGAGCTTTGTTTGTTTGAGGTATGGGACAGTCACCTCACAGCTTGCTACCCTGGAATCTATCTCAAATTTGGCCATAAGGTTGACTTGGCACTCAACCAAGAGGTGGCAAGAGTAGCGGGCATTGGTATTGTAACTGGACACCATGCTTGGATGTGTCTGATTTTGCAGACCACTATGCTTGGATGCGTCTGATTTTTGCAGACCCTTTCAAGTTTTTCTTCCTAAATGCCCCCATAGAGGTCTTTTCTCTTTGGCCTGAAGGTTAGACACATTAGCTAGGTGTGAGAAGGATGGTGATCTGCTGTAGGTGTGTGTTTCAACACCTCAATGACCCAATTCCAGGAGTAGAAAGATGTGGCACAAATCCCAAGGTCCTTTCTGTGTTGCAAGTGAGTCTTTCCCCTGGGGTAGAGGGGGAATTCAACTGGAGGACACCTCTTCAGAGGCGGGGGGGGGGGTGTCCGCGTAACCAGGTATCCAGGGAATCTCTTGGGGCAGCCCTATCAATGGTCCTGAAGAGCGGCCTAATTGCTTGCTTCTGGAAGCAGTCAAGTTTTTCTCTGCACACTTTGCCTGGCAAAAAATAATGACAGACCCTTGGGTGCAGGCAAAAATGAGAATCTCATCCCCTTCAATGTTTTCCTCAAGGCCTTTAAGGTGCATTCCGACATTCCACCCAGTCAAAAAGAATTTGCAGGTATAGAAATTCAAAAGCTGCTTCAGAAAAAGGTCATCCAAACAGTCCCTCCAGACCAAGTAGGATCAGGCTTACTCAAGATTTTTTAGTGCCAAAGAAAACGGGGGACTGGAAGCCAATTCTGGACCTCAGCATCCTAAACATTTGTCCAAAGTTCCGGATGGTCATGGTATAGTCTATACTCCCTTTCCTGGGAAAAGACAATTGGATGTGCTCCATAGACCTTTGGGATGCATATCATAAAAATGGGCAAACTGCAGAAGATTTCTCTGCTTCTGGCTGGGAGTCGGGCATTGCCCTTTGGCCTCTCTACAGCCCCAGTGTGTTCACAAAAGGCATGGCAGTGGTAATGGCTCACTTGAGACTGCAAGGATGTTTCCATATCTAGACTACTGTCTACTTGCCACACCAACCAAGCATCAACTCTCCAATTCACTACACCCAGCAGCTTCTGAACCACCTAGGGATAATGGTGAATGAGGGCAAATGCAAGTTTACTCCATCTTAGACTGGAATTCATAGGGGAGGAGTTCGATACCCAGTCTTGTAGAGTCTACCTTCCCCTTCACAGGCTACAGAGACACACTGTCAGCTCCAAGTGATAAAGTACCAGCACGAGCCAAGTCCATGGCAGCATCCATTACGATGGCCCCATTGGCAAGATTGCACATGAGGCTTCAGTGGCTACTGCTAACACAATGGTCTTCCTTAGACCTACCTGTGTCTTTCCAGATCAGGATAACCAGATCAAGATAACCGATCTGTGCAAGCAAGACCTAATTTGGTGGATGAAGCCAGAACCGATTCTATTGAGCTGACACTTCACTTCTCCCCTTCCCAGCCCAAAGCCATAAGAGACCATGGATGCCTCCCTGATCAGGTGGGGGGGGGGCACTATTTGGGAGAGATTGTTCAAGGCACTTGGTCATCCATGGAGGCCAATTTGCATATCTGTTCTAGAACTGAGGGCAGTGGTGCTAGCATTGCAAGCATTTCAGTCCATTCTCCCTTCAGGAATGATTGCTAACCAGTCCAACATGTCAGTCGGGTAAATAAGGCAGAACCAGGTCCTATCTTGTGTCAAGCCATGGGAATTTGCCTATGGGCGATAACTTCTGACTGCTTTCTGATAGCAATGCATTCGTGGGGATTCCAACATAATTGCGGACAAGTTGAGCAGATGCATTCTCCTGCCTCGTGAGTGGTCCCTCAGTCCTGTCGTAGTGGTGAACATCTTTAGCCACTGGGATCAGCCTTGCTGCGATAGTCTCATCCCTCACAAATGTACCAGCTACTTTGCCCCATTTCCCTTGCAGGGGGAGTCCCTGAGGGATGCTCTTCTACACAACTGACCCACAGAATGACTTTTTTTGCTTATTCTCCCCTTCCTCTGATCCCACAAGTCTTAAAGAAGGCTCATTTGAGAAGTGGAGTAATCCTCATTGCACCCTACTGGCCTCAACAAATTTGGTTTCCTTTTCTATGGCCTCACTTAGTACATCGACCCTGGATTCAACTCTGGAATTGCTGTCATCCTCTGGGTTTGACTCATCCAAATATAGAGTCTCAAGCTGACAGTTTGGTTCTCCACTTCCCATTGATTGCCAGGCAAAGCAACCTATCCTACCCAGTCTGGGGCATCCTTCTGGCTTCTCATAAACTGTCCACCAGAAAACTACCTCAGAAAATGGAAATGATTCATCCCTTTTGTCTCCTATAAAGGGAACTGACCCTTTTTCAGCACCAATACCCATAATTTTAATTGCCTATCAAATCTCATTGAATCCAATCCAGAACTGCAACTTCCATTAGTCCACCTTTCAGCAATCTCCATTTTCCATAATGGGTGTGAAGGCTCCTCTTTAAAGTGTGTTGCACTTATCGGGCTACCTTTTAAACAGCCAGTTGAGCCATGGGACTTGACCCTGATGCTCCAAACCTTAACCAGCTCCCAATTTGAATCTGCAGCAGACTAGTACTTGTCATAGAAAACTTTTTGGTGGCCATTATTTCAGCTAGACAGATGTCAGAATTGCAAGCTTTATGTACAAATCCTCCCTACCTGGTCTTCCATAGTGTCACTTTGGACTAATCTATCCTTTTTGCCTAAGGTTATTTCTGATCTATTAACTAAACAATTTATCTACCAGTCTTTCCAAATTTCTCTAAGGGCAAGTACACTTTGCATTTGCTTTATGTTAAGACTGTTTTTATCTTGACAGGACAATCCCATAAGGAAATCTAACCAGCTGTTTATATCCTGTTCTGGTCCAAAAATGGGAAAAATCCATATCCAAAGTTACCTTATCTAAATGGTTGAGAGATTGTATTTACTTTGTATATTGTAACAAAGTCTCTCATCTAAGATCAAAGCACATTCCACAAGATCAGTGGCAACTTCTGTCTTTCCATGTTAGGGCTTCCATGCATGACATTTGTGCAGCAGCAACATGGGCCTCTCATCATACCTTTTATCATGCTTTACAAATTGGATATGGTCTCCATGGGGGGGGGCCTCCTTTGATTCAATGGTGCTCAGGAACTTTCTTCCATAAGGCTTCTCAAGAAACAAGGTAGCTAGGGACTCTGTCCCATCAGTAAGGAATGAATGAAGATTAGCATAATCAGATAAAGAAGTCATGTCTTAACATAGTTCATCTGTGGTGTTCTTCATTACAACTCCCCCTCCTAAAGACTCTTGGAGGTTTGGTTATGGTCCTTCCCATACTAAGGAAATTGCTCAGAAAAAGCCTCTGCCTTTTTCTAATCTGTCCTATCGGGCAAACTCGACCTGAGGTAATGTGGAGAGTGGCAATATGGGTAAAAGCTTAGCTTGAGAGTTTTCTGGCTGACCTGTGCTTGTTACAACGGCCGCCCTGTGTTCCGCGGATGGAATAGACACCCAGGCTGACCTGTGCTTGTTACAACGGCCGCCCTGTGTTCCGCGGATGGAATAGACACCCATTATGTAATGAATGATCAACACACATGGAATGTTATGGTAAGACTTGACTTTTTTTTTTTTTTCTTGAACCAAACTTTCTATCCTGTCCCAGGTATCCAAACTTGCTTTGAAGGATGTTTGACTGCCGATACTGTAGAAGGCTGTTGCTGCAGTGAAGATGTGCTTGGGTACATAACCAAATGTATGTGGCGAAAAACGCAATTTTTTTTTAGATTCTACAGTTGCATAAGGAAGTAACGTCTGGTACTTCTGCTCAGATTATCCAGCAATATGAAAAGGGGAAACTGATTCAGGAAGTTTACAAGATTGTGTACCCAGTACAAATCTTGTATGCCTTCCTGCTTCTAATGGCACTTGATAGATTTTTAGGGGAATTCCTTCACACTGACCAGAATTTTTTCTTCGTTTCTCAATCTTTACATACTCAGGGAATCATTGAGTGTCCACAAGTCAGAGTTGAGGCTTCTATTACAGAATGTTTCTAGTACCAGAGGCCTTGTGGAGACCAGTACAAGATTTTTCTAAATCTGTATGAGGTACCAAAATGCAAAGTGTTGATCTGAACCGGTTATCACTCATTCCTGTCATGAACTACTAGATTTAAAGGATGCTTATCGACACCTTTCCATAGTCGCAGGCTTTGGTAAATTTCTAATGTTCTCCATTTGTATCTCAAACCAAAAGGCTAATGCAGAAAACTGAATCTACAGCTCCAAGGGTGTTTATGAAATGCCTTGCTGAAGTCTTAGCTTATTGCAGAACAAATGGCATTCACAGTTTTCCTTGTTTAGAAGACTTATTGCAGAGTCTATCCAGATAAGTGAGTGGTTGAGATGCAAGCCAAGACAAACCTTACAAAATCCTTGTTTCTGGGCTACCTTCTAGGTACTTGTCTTCAAAAGGGTTTTACACACAGTGGATTGTCCTGAATCTTTCTTGAACTTCTCCAATCCAGTCTCTGACTTCTGCAAGAATCTTTCAGGATCCTAGGATGTGTTGTATGATTCTCTTGTTTCCCCCTTATCTCTGGGTTGCTTGTCCCCCCCCCTTATCTCTGGGTTGCTTGTCCCCCCCCCTTATCTCTGGGTTGCTTGTCCCCCCCCCTTATCTCTGGGTTGCTTGTCCCCCCCCCTTATCTCTGGGTTGCTTGTCCCCCCCTTATCTCTGGGTTGCTTGTTCCCCCCCCTTATCTCTGGGTTGCTTGTTCCCCCTTATCTCTGGGTTGCTTGTTCCCCCCTTATCTCTGGGTTGCTTGTTTGTCCCCCTTATCTCTGGGTTGCTTGTTCCCCCCTTATCTCTGGGTTGCTTGTTTGTCCCCCTTATCTCTGGGTTGCTTGTTTGTCCCCCTTATCTCTGGGTTGCTTGTTTGTCCCCCTTATCTCTGGGTTGCTTGTCCCCCTTATCTCTGGGTTGCTTGTTTGTCCCCCTTATCTCTGGGTTGCTTGTTTGTCCCCCTTATCTCTGGGTTGCTTGTTTGTCCCCTTATCTCTGGGTTGCTTGTTTGTCCCCCTTATCTCTGGGTTGCTTGTTTGTGTCCCCCTTATCTCTGGGTTGCTTGTTTGTCCCCCTTATCTCTGGGTTGCTTGTTTGTCCCCTTATCTCTGGGTTGCTTGTTTGTCCCCCTTATCTCTGGGTTGCTTGTTTGTCCCCCTTATCTCTGGGTTGCTTGTTTGTCCCCCTTATCTCTGGGTTGCTTGTTTGTCCCCCTTATCTCTGGGTTGCTTGTTTGTCCCCTTATCTCTGGGTTGCTTGTTTGTCCCCCTTATCTCTGGGTTGCTTGTTTGTCCCCCTTATCTCTGGGTTGCTTGTTTGTCCCCCTTATCTCTGGGTTGCTTGTTTGTCCCCCTTATCTCTGGGTTGCTTGTTTGTCCCCTTATCTCTGGGTTGCTTGTTTGTCCCCCTTATCTCTGGGTTGCTTGTTTCCCCTTATCTCTGGGTTGCTTGTTTCCCCTTATCTCTGGGTTGCTTGTTTCCCCTTATCTCTGGGTTGCTTGTTTCCCCTTATCTCTGGGTTGCTTGTTTCCCCCTTATCTCTGGGTTGCTTGTTTCCCCCTTATCTCTGGGTTGCTTGTTTCCCCCTTATCTCTGGGTTGCTTGTTTCCCCTTATCTCTGGGTTGCTTGTTTCCCCTTATCTCTGGGTTGCTTGTTTCCCCTTATCTCTGGGTTGCTTGTTTTCCCCCCCTTATCTCTGGGTTGCTTGTTCCCCCCCCTTATCTCTGGGTTGCTTGTTCCCCCCCTCCCTTATCTCTGGGTTGCTTGTTCCCCCCCTCCCCCCATCTCTGGGTTGCGCAAGATGCAACAATTTCTAAATCACAGGGACCCAGCATTTGCTGGAGTATGAAATTCCAGTTTTTGGATTTATAACAATTGAACTAGGGGAGACCAATTCAACTGAACCTGGGTCTTTTCAGACTCAAACTGATGTGTCCATAGAACCCAGATTTTTGCTTTGGGAACAGTTTCTAAAGGGGAAAAGGTGCAAGGCCTGTGGAGTCTCACAGACCAAAGCATATCAACACAAATGAGATTGTGTGATCCATGCTTTGAAGCTCTCCAGCTGTGGTGCTTGAGATCTAAAGTGGTCTGTTACCATTCAACTGTGGAGTGATCTGCAAACAGGGAGGTACAAGGTCATATGTACAGGCTGGCTATGATTACTTGGATGTTGGCTCTTCAGCATTCCTTAACCCTCAAAATATCCTGTACTCAAAGTAAGACCAATTAAACAGGACAAGGACAAATTCTTAGGAATGGAAAATGCATGAGTGTCATCAGCAGCTTATCAGTTATAGGAAATGCCTCCAATAGATCTGTTGGTCTCCTTTCAAAACACACATTTTGCTTTAGGGGCTCGCAAGCTTGGAAAATAGATGCGTCTTCATTAATTTGGAAGGGAATATCCAGTTTCCTCTCTCTCTACTGATATCCAGTGTGATCCTGAAGTTTCAGGATACACCAGAAATCCATTATGGTGACCCTTTTTTTGGCTTTAGCAGCATTGGATGTTTGATTCACAGTGGCATACAAGTTTTGTGCATGCACAAACTCACAACAGCAGCTTTCTAGAGCTTGGAACTCCCTTCTGACAAGGGCTTGGCTAAGCCTAACACCTGTCACTGGATGTTCAGTCTTGGTGCCAGATGTAGGAATCGCACAGTTGAATCTCTTCAGCAGCCTGTTAGTGGATCACAGCTTCTAGATTCCCAAGATCCCTTTTTGGAACTTCCTTGTTTTCATTTTTCTGTTGTAAAACTTGTAAACTATATTTTAACATACTTGCCAACTCCTCTGGGAATGCTAGCTACTATGTATGCTTAATACCACTTTTAAGCAGTTATGGAGCTTTTCTAAAGTGCTTTAAGACTTTATTAGGAAAGTCCTAGATCACTGTTGCAGTGTTCATCTTGGGGATCACCTGCCAAGGATGGCTCAGTCTGGCCAATATAACAAAGCCTTTAAATCTTGTATGCACTGTACATCACATGTATGATCCCTGTATAGGATGTAGGGTGTAAAGGTGACATACGGATGCAGTTTCCCAGAACTTTGTTACCAGTGCAAATGCCATCACTAGTCTAAACACCTTTTGCTATGCTGAATACCTAGCCATCAGTAGTGACCCACTGGGGGGTCCGTTTCTTTTTGCTCTTGTTATGGTTACCTGGAATTCATGTCATCCAAGATGGGTAGAATGTCAGTGTGGGAGGCTGATTCCCCATAAAGATCAGTGTCTTTGGGTGCATTCCCACAGCCATACATCCTGCAGCATTTGTAAGAAGTTTGTGCCAGAGACTTTAGAAGCCATTTGTATTCACTGGACATCTGTCTTGAGAACCAGAGGCTTACCCAGTTAGCCTAGGGTAGCACTGTGGAATCAAAGACCAAGAAATCTTGGTGAAATTCTTTGGTTGTCCAGCCTGCACTGGATTTTTTTCTAGAAGTGCATAATGGCTCTGTAGGCTGAATTGTCTTCATTGGATTCCTATGCCATGACCCCATTGGGGGCTGGCATGGGTCCTTCCTTTCACATATCCTCTGAGCATTTGCAGGCATCTTTTCCAGACATCAGGGGGAACTGCAGTTGATTTATCTTGAAGGGTCCTAGAGGAATTCCACAGCTTCTGATTAGGAAAGAGGGTCAGGTGCTCTTACTGAATCCAGTCAGGATTTGGAACCTCTAGTATTAGGGGTGAAGACTAAGATTTATTCTGTATGCTCTAAGGATCCTCAAAAGGAGTGGCCTTGCGGTCTGTTAAATGCATTAATTGCCAAGATGTCTCCCCAAGGGTTTTGTGCCTATTCCCCCTTGTACTTCCAAATGGCCTAGGGAGCCAGGTTCCTCTAAGGATACAGACTGAAAGGTCCTGGTCATACTCTTCCAGATGCCTTCACCTTTTGGCTTGTGGTTCTGATTAAGAGAAGTCCTTAGTCTAGAGTAGTATTTTGAGGAATTTTTTGGGAACTCTGTAGCTAGAATGGTGAAGTACTTGAGTGGGATGTTTCTTTGGTATATGCTATCCAGAAAAGGTGTTCAGATACTCGCCTAAACAACCTGCAGTACCTCCAGTGTTGGCTGCTTTGTTAGATGCCTTTACAGCTGCTTTCAAGTCCCCTGATTCTCATCCTCTTGCTCCAAGGAGACCTGACTGTTTGTTTTTAAAAGGTTCCCAAGGATTGTCAGTTCTTCATCCTTCTGACTCTGTTGTGGTGTCAGTCTCCTAACAAGCTGCCTAAGCTTTTGCCCTCAAGTTTCTGCCTTCAGCTAAGGGTAGTAGGGCAATGCAGATGATTGCCAAGAGGGTTTATATGACTGCTTTGGCCTTTCTGCTCACATAACCAGACATGCCCCTTGATTGCTATGGCTTGTCCAGTTATTTCTGACTTCCACAATTCTGAAGGCAAGTCTTGCACTTTCTGTTTTGGGTTATACCACTCAAGTAGCTCACCACTCAAATGCATCTAAGACACTGCTAATGCCTCTTCCAGTGCTGCCAACTCTGTCACAAGGCATTCTCCTTTGCTTTATCTAAAGTCTTTACCTAAGGACTTTAAGGCCAAGTTGCTGGATGCTTCTTCATATAATAAAAAAAAAAAAAAAAAAAAACTGACTGCTACTGATAGTCCCTTCAAGACAAAGGTAATGTTTTACAGGACTTTTTTAACAGTTTTCTCTCCTATTCCTAAGTTCCAGAAGAATTATCCTAAGTTTACTTTTGTTTGCAGGCAGCCTCATCTTGCCCCTAAAGGTAGAAAGAGTGGTAGGAGAGCTCCTCTGGCTCCTGTGGCCCAGAAGTCTCCTTTATCTGACAAGCTGATTTTTCTTTGATATCTTGCACCCCCCCTCCATCCCTCAGCCGGTGTCCCTCATCTCTTTGGCTCTACCTTTGTCTTCCAATCTGGTATCTCATCTCCTGATTCCTGGGTCATATCAGTCAGGATTGCTTCATGGTGTGGAAATAGTTATTCCAGAGGAGGTTGGAAAATCCCTGGATAATATTTCCCAAAGGTTCTTGGGTCTCTGGACAAGGGGAACTATTCAACCTGCAACTCTGCCCAAGTAGGAAAGGGGTCGTACTCCAGGATGTTCTGGCTGTGGAAGGAGGGCACTTGGGGACCTATTCTGACACTGTCCTTTCTTGACACCTTTCTCAAGGTTAATTTTTGAATGCTTACTCTTCATACCCGGTTTCCACTCTTACTACCCCAGACGCTTCTGGTGTGTCTGATCTGAAGGATGCTTAATTTCATTCTTTGCCTTTCCCAGGAAGTGTTCAAATTTCTTTATTCTCTCCAGTTCTCTGATTTTTGTCTTCTGGCCTCTCTACTGCCTCAAGGGTATTTACAAAATGCCTAGCTCATGCAATTGCCTTCTGCAAGCACAAAGGCATTCAGAAGTCACTTCAGGGTCTGGAGTTCACTATATCTCTCCTTTAAAGTTTGGCATTCCCTATCACTTTCCAAAAGGCTGTCCTTATTCTCCATCTGGATCATGTGCATCTGGGTTGCAGGGATTTACAGGGCCAAAGTTGGCCTCTTCCATCTCTAAAGGTTTTGTCCTTGACGGTGTATTTACCTGCTATTCAGCCAGTTTTTGAGCCATGGGATTGATGGCCTTTTCTACTTCAGTGCTCTTGCCAGATTGCACATGTGAAAGCATCAATGGTACCTAAAGTCAGTTTGGCTTTAGCCTTGCCACCCACTCTGTGGCTCTGTGTCTAAGGCAGGAATTTGAGCAGTAGATTTAGCAACTTGCCCTCAACCCAGGCCTGCCCTTAAGCCTCTTTCCTTAACTGTTCACCAATGCTACAGACGTGGGTCACTTGAAAGTTCAAGATCTCTGGGGGCGCCCCATCAGAAGTCATTCCATGACAGAGATGAGAACACATTGTCTTCTCAGGCTCTTCACCCCATGCTCTGTCCAGGCCATCTGAAGGTTTACATGGACAACACCACAGTGATGTGGTATGTCAACAAGCCAGGGGGGGGGGGTGGCAAAAAGTTGTACTTTGCAGACTGGCTGTTAATCCCAGGCCTGATTGTGCTACACTGCTTGAATTGGCCAATGAAGAGCTGGTCTAAAACACAGGCTCACGAATGGATATTTTGGGGAGGTTTCTGGACATGGTCTATTGGTGGGGTATTCTCTGGCAGATTTTTTGCCTCCCATCTAACCAGGCAGTCCCTGTTTTTCTGTTATTGCCATGCCATCTGGCATGGAAAATGGAAGCTTTCTATTTCTTGGAAGGGGATGTTTCTTTATGCCTTCCCCTACTTCTAGGAGTCCTGCAGAAGATTCAGCTGGACTCCTCAAATCTTGCTAGTGGCTCCCCTTTGCCCAAGACTGCACTGGTTCCCCATTTGCCCCTGGCCAGATGCAGTAAATTGCCACAAGTTACCTCACTGGCATAACCTCTACACACAGGACAAGGCGTCACTCATCCATATTCACTTTTCCACTTTAACTGACAACATGGTTGATGGGGTTTAGATTCCTTTTAGGCACCTCTTGTCTGAGGACATGCTCAGGGTTTGAGAGCCTTCAGCCAGATAGTCTTGTATATCCAAATGGAAGAGATTTTGCTTGATGCCATGCTTATAACCAGGACCTTTTTTTCAATGGGGGGTCCCCTCTGGTTCTGTCCTGGTTGAATATGCCAAGCCAGACTGGAGCAATTCAAAGGTCCATTTGTCAGTTATTTTTGACAGTCTGCACTTTACCTCTTTGGCTTCTTGCTTTAAGGTCAGTTTCTTAAAGGTGTCCACATTTTAGGCCCACAAGAAAGCCTATTTCTCCTCCTCCTTGGGACCTTTAATTTTGTTTTAGAAAGATTGACACAGGCTCCTTTAGATCCTGCAGGTTCAGTTTCTTTGCAATATTGTACCTGGAAGACTGTCTTATTGCTTACCCTTCTCTGAAGGTTTCTGAGCTTCAGGCCCTTATGGCCATCCCTCCTTTTTGGTTTATCAAAGGGACAGGATGTTCCTTGGCCTTTTTATGTCCAAGTTTGAGTTGTCTTTTCAGGCAGTACAACTCCCTTCCTCTTTTTCCTTTTCAGTTTGCTAGTGTGTGTCCTTCATACCTTGGGTATGTATAGACAGCTTGGGTATTGTTTGGATAAAACCAAGGCTAGTCATAAATCTGACCTGGCTTTTGTTTCTCTTCAGCCCAGGAAATTGGATTTGGCTGTTTCTCAGCAAACCATCTCCTCCTGGATATCAAAGGCCCCTTTTTTCCCCTTAATGGCAAGAGTCTACTTCTGTCAAAGGTCACTTCACTAGGGCTGTTGTCTCTTCTGGTGCTTTCTTCAAGGGGTTGGACACCAATTCATCCTTGAAGCTGCTACTTGGTCTTCAGTGCATATCTTTACTAAGCATTATAAATTTGATATGGTTTCTAGGCCAGAGCAGGTTTTGCTAGAGCCATTCTACATGGGTTTGAGAGCTATTTCCAGCCTTCCAATCCTTTTCTTGAGCTTTTGTACTCTCCCTAATGTGAGCACTATAACAGTGATCTAGAAGGACAATAGTATAGTTGTGTAAAATTGTATTGCAACAGTGAATAGGACATTGTTATGGTATTTGGTCCTTCCCTCCACCATCTTTTTCTTTTGTGCTTTGTTTCCCTCATGACAGATGGTCACCTTTCTATCTGCATTTTCTCATTCTGGATGTGCACAGCCTCCTTTGTCCTGTGAAGAGTTTTCTTCTGGAGCAATTCAATTCTGGGTTAACTGCATCCGTACATTGCCTTTGTCCTGTATGGTGAACACATGTATTATGTTTGGCGCACAAAAGATCTAAAGGCTTTGGTATGCTTGCTAGACTGTTCTTGGCTGGAGAAATTAAGGTGAATATTGCAATAGTGAGGACATCAGTTGAACACATATATATTTTCCTTCAGAACTTTCAAATGAAGCACCTTTTCACTTAGTTTGTCTGATGCTACATGATTTTTAACATTGGTATAGTTGTATTTAATTGTGGTTTTTAATGCAATTTGTATTTTTGTGGAGATTTCGTTTCTGACGGAATCTCCAAAATGCTCATTTGTACCATTTTATAAGTTGATATTTGATTTAAGGGCATATATTTGACTTCTGGCACTATTTGGACAAGGGAATTTTTAATTGGTACCATGCACACTGCTGTTTATTACTCTGTGCAGGTTGTAGAGCAAGCCTTGGCACATTTTTGAACTTTCTGCTGTTTTATGCAGTTTATTCGTACTCCCTGTGTGGGGGACATAAGTAATAAACTTGGTGTCTAGTAGTGTATTCTGGCTAATTTTTTCCCCCTACTTGATGGTTCCTGATGTAGTTGCACCCCCCCCCAAAAAAAAAAAACAACCTTTCTCATCCAGTTGCATCTCAAAAAAATTGTTAATCAGCCTGTGGTTTCTGAATCTATTTTTTTACTTTGTCAGCCTGCAGACCACTTAAGTTTTTCAGTCTGCCTCTGGTGTGAGCCCATAACCCTCTATAGTATGAAAGTCATTCTCCATTGCTGGTATAGGAGAACCAAAACCCTTTAGGTGCAGGAGAGGTCTGGAGTAAGTGACCCTTTCCCATACATAATACTGTCTCCAGATATTGTCTACCAGTGTGGTTCTGTTAAAGAAAATCTGAATCTTTTTCATTGTGGTGGTTTCCTTGCTAGAGTATTTCTCAGGCTGCTAATTTAAGACTGTGCTTCTTTTAAGAATGGCTATTGGGCTACCTTGTCTGTCTGGCTGCAGTTTATTGTCTATTGAGCACAGTCCATCCAATCTCTTTCAGAAGGTGAACTGGTTCAAAAACCTAAACAGGTGTTCACCTTTTCACATATGTACTTGACTGGAATCAGTCTGGAGATGGTAGAGTTTCATAGAGTTTTAGGATCAGATTCTAAATGTTTTAATTGTTGCTCTTCTTGACTATATAATCTATAAAACTGCAGACAAAAATCCCTTTGGCTAGTGTATAGTTTCCCGAAAAGGTTGGAGTTTTGCAATGTGCTTATGGCTTAGATGACTGTGCATTGCCTGTTGAGCAGAAGTATTAAATGAGGAGTTTCTAGAGTTTGATATCAAAATGTGCTTTAAGTGTCTTGGAAGGTGTGGAACTAAATTTCTAAACGAAGCTACTTCTGTTGTACTGTGAAGGTATGCTTAGTTACATAACCTGAATTCTGAGTCTCTAAATTTTTGAATGCGCTTTTAAGTTCTGAATTTGTTTGGGCTGCTGCTATCCAGATTCTCAACCAATGGGATGATTAGAATGTTTTATATTTCCAGGTTGCCCTCTAACCCAGTATCAGATTACAAATGGCAGAATAAACAAAATTCAAAAAAATGTTCATCCTGCAGACACTCCTAGCTATTTTTACCAATCACTGTTTCATGGTGATGTTGGATCTGAAAGATATTTACTGCATTCCAGTTGCTCCCAAGTTAAAATATCTGAGATTTGCAGTGTCTGGCTCACCATTCAGTTTTTGCATTACCCTTTGGGCTATCTATTGCACCTAGAGTACTTTGTGCCTGGCTCCAGTGGTCGCTTACTGCAGGACCCAAGGCATCCACATTTTCCTTAATCAAATGTCTTGCTGATGCAAATTCTGTTTCCAACTGTTGAGAATCACAAGGTTTTAACCATTCTAGCTCACCTGAGCTTCAAGTGGAACCTGCAAAAGTCCTTTCTCATTCCCTCTGAGTTGTCTTCCTAGCTTGTATGACGGTACAAAGGTCAGCCCCGACTTGTCATAACATTTTCAGGGATTTCATTCCAAGAAGCTGCCACAAGTTTCTAGGACTCATGGCAGCATTGAATCCCCATGATGCCAATGGCCAGACTTGTATGAGTGAGATTCAGTGGTATTTATAAATTATTGTGCTTTGCTTGCATTCCTTAGCATTTCAGGTACCAGTGCTGAAATTTTTGAAGGGAGTTGGAGGGATCAGATGTCTCAATCCAGGCCTGCCCCAGTTTCCATCAGTCCTTATGGGCTAGTCAGATTTTGCATGGGGAGTTGGTGCAAAGCGAGCAAGGTCTTTGGAATGCTATAAAGCACATATCAAAGAAATGCTATTGGTGATTTCAGACTGTGTTTTTAGGTCCCCTTTTAGTGGCCACAGTTGTGTGGTACCTGAACAAAGGAGAGTAGGTCATACCATTTTTTGCCAGTATGCAAAGATGACCTGGGAACTAGCCTTAAGGAATTTGCTGATGCTTTACATCCTGTTGCAGCAAAAGTGGCAGACTGCCCCTCATGAGTCGAAACTTTGGGCAAAGGTCTTCAGCATTTAGTTTTGTGTGAGAGACTTGTAAAATAGATCTTTTAACTCTCTCTCAAAACGCAGTTCAAACATTTTCTGTTTTGGATATCCTTGCAGCCATGCTTGGAGGACAGATCCATTATTCCCTTGGACAGGAATGTTCCTTGTATAGACTTGCACTGATATTGAAAATACAGTAGTCATAACTGAAATGATTGTAGTAATGTCTTTTGGCCTAAGCAAAGTTTTGTTCTCACTGGCTATGAGCAATTACCAGAAATCTTCCTTAACACACAGAGCAGATAGTGTAAGGTTACTGGTGCACCCCAGCATAGAGCAATTGCAGCTGACAGTCTAGATGATTCTCTTACCTTTTGGACACTTGTTCTGTGAGGATATGCAGCCAGGTACTGAAGGCGACAAGAAAACTGCAACCAAGTCTTGCACTTGCAAGTGGAAGAAACATTCTAGGTGGTGCTTTAATAGCAGAGGGCCTTTTATGATGTCTACTATTAAAATATTTGAACTATC
Organism: Protopterus annectens; assembly: GCF_019279795.1. Taxonomy (NCBI): domain Eukaryota; kingdom Metazoa; phylum Chordata; order Ceratodontiformes; family Protopteridae; genus Protopterus; species Protopterus annectens. The sequence goes on along the minus strand of NC_056739.1, from coordinate 1,202,704,474 downwards.
CAGAGATGGCTGCAAACATGCACCTTGACGGATGCATAAGATAAGCAGTCTCAGTAGCTTGTCCCCCTCTTTCAGCCATTCTACATGTTTATGAAAGGAATGCTGCACTTGGAGACCCCCTCAAAATCAAATTCCTTCTCCTTGGGACCTCTACTTTTGTTAAATATTGACCTTTCTTTAAAAGTCAGCCTGAAAGGCTGGTTCTAAAGTTAATCACTTGGGGAAAATGTTTTTCTTACTGCTTTGACATCTGCAAGGCAAGTCTGAGCTGCAACCTGTTAGTGGGCCAACCTTGTGATTTATTCACAAGGACAGGGTGTCTTGTGCACTAATCCATCTTTCATGCCAAAAGTTTTCTGCATTTACCCTGAATTAAGCCATTAATCTGTTTTCTTGCTGGAACCTTTAAAACAGAGAAGATTCTGCATACCTAGTAGGTGTAAAGGCAACTCTGGTACTACCTTGACTTGCTGAAGACTTTCAGAAAATATGTAGTGTGTTTTTTTCTGGGGCCAAGAATGGTCAGTTGTCTCCAAGCAAATTATTGCTTGGTTGTCCTGGCTATTTTTTACTTCCCACCTTGATGCATCTGGTCCAGGAAATATTAAGGTGCATTCTACCAGGGCGTTCTCCTCTGGTGGGATATTGGAAAGGAGTGGAGTGTAAAAGCATTCTAGAGGCAGCAACCTGTTCCTCTGTTTTGTTCATACCTTTTACAAAGCACAAAAAACAATCTTAAGTTGGTTCTAAAGACTGAGCACCATTCTCCAGGCACTCTAGGATTCTTATACTTCCTCCCAGGTGGAGTAAGCTTTGGGAATCTACCCATATGGCACTGAGTGAGTAACCCAGTACAATTACAAAAGTTCTACTTGCCTGAAATAGTAGACGTTTGAATTTCACACTACCTCAGTGGCAGAACCCACCACTCCCCTTGTATATTTTGATTTTATAATCTTGAGATGTACAATACAATATTGATATGTACGTATATAAAATATCTTTATGTGCGCATCTTGCTATATACAATATATATGTATAGTTTGATGGTCTCGAGCCTTGTTTGGTTGGCTTTGTTTGTGGCTGCTAATTGACTGGCTTCAGGCAATTCTTGCTTATGGTCCTCCTTTGATCCTATTTGGTACTAAAACCCTTAACTTAAGTTCAGGTGATGGGGATTAGGCTCAAAGTTCTGGTTCTGGAAGTTCAGGTGATGGGGATTAGGCTCAAAGTTCTGGTTCTGGAAGCTGCTAGTATGGGTTTGTGCAGGCAAAGAACCCACATCGCACACTGACAGTGTGAAATGCAGACCTCTGTTATAGGCAAGTAGAACTTGTGCAAACATCCCATAACACTTATTGAAAAAAGTTGCGGAAGTTCCTCAATGTCCTGAACAAATTTTCCCTAGTACTGTGTATACCACGTCGGGCTGAAGAGGCCACAAGCCTAATGGGACTAACCATGTTAACAAAGGATAAACTGTACTTTCTCCCTTATGAATTGACCAGTGGAAGTTACCACGATGCTTCCTCAGACTGGATCAACTCTCAGAACAGTGAGTGAGTGACTCAATTCTTGCTAGTCTTCAACTGATGGCCTGGATGATTCAATCCTAATACCTTTTTTAGACCATTATTTTACGAGGGCTTGCAGCAGGTGCTAAAGGAAGCAAAGCCTACTAGAAAATCCTGTATTAAATGGAAACAATTTTTAAAGGTGGCACTTAGAAACAGAAGCCAGTTACCACACTGGTGCTCAAACTTGAATTTCTTTACTTTCCACTGGCCTCTTATCCCTCTAAACGTTCATGTAATTTCATTGTCAGCCCATGGATCCTGTTCTCTCCTTAAAGTTTCTGAAAGGAGTTTTGTCAGAGATTACCTCAATCTAGTTGCTCCTTCATGAAATCTCCACATTGTGCTGGAACAATTGACTCTGCTTTTTGAACCTGACTAAGCTGACTTGTAGTTTTGACTTTGAAAACTATACTTGCTGCTCCTCTGACGTCTGCAATAGTACTGAATTTCCAGGTGGCTGTCCTCAGCTGTTGCTTTTTGTTCCCATCATGCCACATCTATTACAGGCAGCATCAAAAAGCACATTGTACTAGAGCCTTTTCAATAGCATACTAGAAATAGGATTCTATAGGCAGCTGAGGTGATCAGTCTGTAATGCTTTGATGTATAGGATTCCATAGTTGAAATATCAATTGCAGTTTCTCCTAAAACAACCACAAGGAAACATTCCTGAAGAATCTTTTACTCTAAATTTTCCCTCTTTGGGCTTAGCTGGTCTGCAATCACTGAAGGTATAGATGAGAAGCCAGATCTTTTTGAAGATGGCCAGTTTTAGTCCAGAAATAACCCAAATATTCTAAAGGCTACTCTAGCAAAACTAGCACAGACGGAAAAACCTTTCTTTTTAAGGCCAACATCAAACTACCTCTTAAATTATACCAGAAACTGCAAATGTTCTGAATCTCCAGGGTAAACCTTTTCAAGCTGCTCATGATTCCTCTTACTTGCTAACCATCTCTCCACGAGAACTGTACGCTTTCTCAACTTGCATATCAGCACAAAGCATATTGCATTACTTTAGCTCCAAAAATGTATTCCTTAATGATGCTGTTACATCCATAGTGATTTCTTGCTTCAGTAATATGTACTGATCTCTCTCTCTCTCATCTTAAAACTTCATTTTGAGAGTCTAAATTCCATTTAGTTTTTTCTACATCTTCTCTCCCCCAGGTCCCCACTGAAAATGGACAAGATTACCAGTTTACTTTCACCAGTAAACCAACACTAACGGTTTGTCTGCATCCAGCTGGAAATGTGTAAATTTCTCTTGCAGCAGTTCAAAAATCTGCATGTTGCAGTGATGTGCTTACTGGTAGGACTGATTCTTGGAGCTAGGCTGTTCGTGTATATAGGACTTGTCTCAAACCATGAGTTTTGTGGAGTTGCAAAACTTTTACAGAACAAAGTTAAAACATAGTGTGTGCATGCATAAGCTCTAACCATGAAATGCCAGAACTCTCAACTGTGAACTTGTAGTCTAATACTTCCCAGTGTTGCTCCTTGATTCAGTAAATCCTGTAGAAGGGAAGATTTTAGTTGACTAGCCTAATTAAGTCACTTTCCTGATTTCTAAGTCTGTTTGATTTTCCTTCCAAAAACCACCACAAGGTCTCAATCTGGTCTGTAGCCAAAAAATAGCAGTCTGGCCATTACTCTTGAAAATCCCAAGTGCTCTCTTCCAACACTGATATTTAGACTCCTGACTTGGACCCTTTCGTGGGCTATTTTTGGCTGTTTTATTTTGAAGGCTAATAAAGGGCTATAACTTCTGGAGTAAAGGTTGCAACCTATACCCAGATTAAAGTCTTCCTAGCTAGAGTGGCTCTCGCTAATCTCCAACTTATGTTAAACTAGGAATGTTGTCCCAAGTGCATTCCCACATCCAGTAATGCACGGTGAAGGACACTTTTTTTTTTTTTTTTTTTTCCCATATCTTTGCAAAGTTATTCTTGGGATGAACTTTTAAAATGAAAGCCTTTTCCAACAAAATCCGTACCCATTCAGGGCTGTTTCCTGGTTTCAATATCTGTTTGTCCTATAGACTTCATTCATCAGCCATATCAGCCATTTCAGCACGTCTGCCTATTTATCCTCTTTCAAAAAACATTTTGACATAATGCTGCATTGAAAGGGTTGCCCCTCCTTGATCTTAATTTTGTTGGAGAAAACACTTCCTCTATTTTGAATCTAATCTGGCAGACTTGGTTAACTTGTTAGATTGCACTTACCTCTACAAGAAGGGTAGCGGAGTTGCAGGCTTTATGGTGAGGCATCCCTATCATTCTCCATAGGGACAGGCTTTTTTTGAGAAATAATACTTTTATGCTCAGTGGTATCAGTTTACCTTTAGCTATTCTAGCCATGTCCAATTTTATTCTGAACCTAAAAATGAGGGGGAGAGGTTACTCCATGCCTTAGATGTCCATAGACAACTGAAGGTAGTATCTTTACAGAATGACTTCTTTCAGATCTTTAGGTTAATTCATTTCTTGTGAAGGTAAGAAGGAAAAACTTGTCAAATTTCCAAATGATTGTTTAAGGAGATTACTTTTTGCTATACTCTGCCACAGTGGTATGGCGGTAGCGTTGTTACCTCAAGCAAGAGGTTCTCCCGTTAGATTCTCGGCGTGGCTTGGGAGTGCCTTCTGTGTGGAGTCCATGTCCTCCCCGTGGTTGGGTAGCTTTTGAAAGACTTGTGCGTAAATGGGCGTGTTTTTGTTGGTTTGGCGTCGAGCTGGCACCTGTGTTTTGTAAAAAAAAAAAACTACTGCCAATCCTTAGCGGACTGGAGTTCTGCTGTAGCGACTGCTTACCGGGGAAAAGACCACCTTTTGCTATACTCTCCATAGATCTATTAAGGCAGGGTCAAGGCTCACTCTACCAGGGCCTTGTCTTCATGTGGAATCCAACCCTTTCCAAAAAGCTGTAGAAGTATTCTAGAAGCTGCTACTTGGAGCTCTTTATGTACATTTACAAAGCACTACAAGCTTGATCTCTTATCTGGTCCTAGCAAAGCCTGATGGACCTATTCTCCAGGGGTTCCTGGACTTTTTTTTTTCTCTCGCAGCAGTGATCAATATGATTAAGCATGCTCTAACAGTAGCTGGCAGAGAGGTTCACCAAAGAAAGCTCAAGGGAAGGCAAATTACTTCATCTGTAAAATTTCATGTATTTGGGGGTAAAAGGCAGAGAAGTGGACCAAACAGAAGGCAGTACAACCGGGACACTACTACATGCAACTAGAGGGATATGTATGTATGGTCTTAGCAATAGTCAGTAGGGGAATTCATGCAAAGAGCCATAGCAGTCTTCATCCATCAACAGGGGGATGCTTGGAGGAAGCTCCTCTGGAGAGTATTGATCACCAGTTGAGGGATGCATGTAACAAGTCCTTCAGAAGGCTGCATGCAGCAAATCCAAGTAGTCAAAGTACGGATGTGGAAAATCTTTTGGTACTCTTGCTCAAGGAATCTGGAAAAATCATGACTTAAATACCTGAAGCCTGAGAACCCCCAGGTAATCTACAAAACTGGAATATGACTTTGAAAATCCTGCTTGTAGTACAGTAGGATGCCTGAGCAGTTTTATTTTCACCTGCAGTAGGGTGTTCAAACATTAGAAAAGCCTAAACTGGCCCCCCAAGAATGTCTCCATCTCCTGTGCTGGTTCTGCCAATGCTAGACTACTTTTGAGTGGTGAATCACTGGAACAAACATCTGCCCACCAGGAGACAGAACCCAATGCCAGAGGAGCCTGTAAATGAACTCCAAGAAAGCACTGGATCCAACAGGTGCAGGGACAAACCTAGAACCCACCATTTAAATGTAGCATAACAATCAGCTGCTGGACCAAACATCCATCCAGGAGAGGAGTATGAAACCAATGCAAGAGAAGCCTGCAAATTAACTTAGAAAGCACTGTAGACCACAATTTTACAGGGAGATGGGCCTGCATTGGTGGGGCAATACAGCCCTTAAAGTGGCACAAAACCAACATGAGCCAAAGGAAGAGTGCCCAAAGTCATGGGTGCCGGTGCTAGCCCACTCAATGTTGGAGTGGACACTGGGTAAAGGTTAGCTGACAGAATGGCACTAAGTGGGTAAAGATCAGCTGACAGAATGGCACTAAGTGGGAAAACTTCCAAGTGGGTGCCCCAATTCGACCCACTTTGTAGTTTAGTTTATGCTGAGCTTGCAACTTGAAAAACTGTGGAAGAACTCCAGATTGGAGTGGAAATGCAGAAGGTCCCTTGAAATGGGGTATTCACAAATTAGGTCCTGACACAGCTCCACTCCAAAGGATAGGATGAGCAGTAATGAGGAATACTCTTCTCCATAGCTTGAAGACCTGTACCTATGGAAGATGGGCATGGCTTTTAACTTGAGGCTAAACGTGCTATTTTATATGGCAGGCAAAGGCTTTCTATTTGCTTAGCAGACTAAGCAAAAAAAGCACAGCTTCACTAGGGAACAAGGTGAAAGACCCCTTTCACCTGTCCAAAGAAACCACTCGAGAAATTTGCCAAGACTTTTCTCCTAGCCTAACTATATGTACACAGTTACTTTATCTTAAAGCTGCCTCATTAAAAATATCATATGACTTGCATGTGGGATTAAGTTATTGTGAGGAATGATTCCAAGAGGGTAAAGTACTGAAACACCAGGAGAAAATCTCAGTTTAAACATTTGACATCATGAGTCTCCAATTAAAACAGTCAGCTAAGGTCATGAAACTAGACTGAAAGCCATGAAAAGCCACCTGCCCCAAACAAAGGTAGCCTAAAGCCATTTGGAATCCTAGTGGAAAAACTGAAAATGGAGGTGAGGTGCAACAGCAGCTTAGAAAAACTTTTCCAGGGAGCGAAGTATGGAAAAAGCAAGGTGACAATTTTGTTGCAGGACCTAACCTGGGACACTTAAGCTACATCCTATTTATAGGTCTACAACCCTACACTAATCCCTGTGTCCTACATGTGGAACATGCCTTGCAACACTAAATTCATTATGTAACTTGCATTTCTCATATCAAATATCACTATCTCTAAGTTAACAGAACAATTAAGTTTCAAAGAATCCAAAGTTGTGTTTTAATGCCTCCTAGTATAATAAGCAAGTAAGATTAAGTCCGATTGCTGCTATATGAATCCCCTGGCTGAACCTCTTGTGTCAACCAGGAGCTCTTCTTACCTTCCTGTTCTACACCGGGTTTTATTAAACAAAAGTAAAAATGTAAGTGAAACCATTCTGTTTGGCAAAAAGTGAGCAACTTAAGTCTTTAAGTGACTCCTTTAAAAAAAAGTATTTTACGGTCATATAATACAAACTCCAGTGGAGTTGTTTTGCCATTCCTGCCCAAATGCAAGTCTCAGAGGTTGCATACTGAGCAGCAGTTCTGTTTTCCATGAGCGTGTTTTAAATTATTTTTAACATTGTTTCACTGCTTACTGGAAAAATGTATGCACCAATAATGACAAAACTACCCAGTTCAGAACATTTCTATCAAGTCTACTTAAACTTCTGTCAATCAGTAAATATGCAAAATCTCTGCAGAAGTAACTGCATTTAAATTCCACATTAAAGAAATGTGTAACTGAGGTTGCTGTTAGTAAACTTTGTTTCATCTAAATAGTCTGCATTGCTTATGTTGCATTAAAAAAATGATAAACTGGTAATATTGCAATAGTCTCTGAAAAGGGTTGCTAAAGCATATGTTTTTACAATAACGTATAGCATCATGTCCCTGTTCTAACTAAGAATAACATACAAGACAACCATTTAAAGAATGGAAATGATTTTAAAAGTCAATCTAAATCTCACTACACTATGCAATGCCAAAGTATGGGGGTATGTGTTTGGCTTTGTAGGCTGATGATGGCTGTTGCTGTCACAGTTCGAGAATAACCTGAAGAAACAATTGTGCTGTGTTTCATAAGGAGGTGGGTGTGAGATTTAGAGGAAGCAATATGAATCGGTACTTTCTCCAGTTTAGCAACCACCTGTTAATCTCAGCTGTTCGTGTTTCACTGTTGCAGTCATTACATTTAGGTAATCTGCTGGCAGGTTGCCCTCAGTCGGCCTGATTAACAAAGTCTTGGGTCCTGCGTCAGTTGCTGTCCCTTCTTCCATGATGTCAGGCCATCAGGGGTATAAAACATGCATCAGACGCCATTACATCGGTCTTTCTTGCCGTGCAGAAGCAGTTCACAAGTGCCAGTTGGCAGACTCCTGAAATTTTCATTTTCGAGTTTCAAAATCGAAGTTTTCACCTTAAAGCTAAGTATCCCGTTGGGGAAACTTTTTTTTTTTCTTGCTCCTTAGAGGTCAGTAAAAGTTAATTGTATTACTCGTGGAAAGCAAATACCTCAAAGATTTTCATTTGTACTGTATTCCTTGCCTAGGCCCTGACCACGACGTACCTTGCTGTCGGTTTTGTGCTTTAATCTGTGCACTAGCCGTCTGTACATTTTTGCCTCTAAATATTTCAGTTCCAGTTTAATTATCCAGAAATGTCTGTTAGCCATCAGAATACCGGGATTCCAAAAAACACAAAGAAAGACAGGCCGCCGAGATCCAAAACTGCCGACTATGCTTCTAAGCCAGTCGCCAGTTTGCCAGTACTCGGTGAGGTGCTTTTGCAGCCCCTGATACCTGCTACTTTTGATTTTCAGGCCTCTGAGACCCCTTCGGAATATGGTATGCCACAAGAGGCTTCACCTATGGAACCTGTGGATGTCTCTACCTTGGATGGGTCCGGAACCGCTGTGCAGGCACTGGCTTTTGAGGGTGTATTCAGGCCTACAGACTTGCATATTAAATAGACTCCACCTTCATTACAAAGGCCTAAATCTCTATCTAGGTCTAAAAAACAGACGCCCAGACCACATATTCAGGCTCATATGCCAAAAAAAAATTATCAAAATGGCTGAAGATCTAATTACGAGTTGTCAACCCCCCCCCCCCCCCAAGAGGCCTAGGGCTGAGCTTGATTATGAATCTTCTGATCAGGTTTCTGTTCCGACTCTTCTAATGACCTGGATTTGTCCATACCTACTTATGAGGATTCCATTCCCTCTGCTTTCCTACCTGAGGATTTTTCTTTTGTAGTAACTTTACATACCTGAAGGGAGAATTTCCACTGGGAAAGTCAGGAATTTTCTGATTCAGAAAAAGAGGCTTAGGGATTTTCTTCTACTTCAGAATTGGCCTTTGACTATACCTCCTGTACTAGACATTGTGTGTTTGGAATCCAGTATGGCCCCTGATTCCCTGCCTCCGGCTCCTAGTAAACCTGACAGATACTACAGGGTTCCTGACTCCCAAAAGTAAGTTTTCAAAAATCCTGTCGCAGATCCAGAAACCATTTCTCAGGGGCCCAAGGGCATTAAGGCTTCTACTGCTAAAAATCCTACCCCTTCTGGTAGAGACTCCAGGGTGCTGGATAGATGGGGTAAGAAGGTTTATACTTCTGCAACCTTGGCAATCAGGGCTTTAAACTGCCAATCTCATGTGTTAAAATATCAACAGCATATATTGGTCTGATTTAACAGAAAATGATTATTCCTGACTCTGTGGAAAATAAAGATTTACAGGATTTATTGCATTCTGCTGAACAAGTTGGAAAACATACTTTGCAATGTGGTTTTTGATTCGTTAGAGGCCTCCTGCAGGGCTGCTGTTACTGGGTCTGTGCTTAGAAGGCATGCTTGGCTTAAGGAGCAATCTGCCTGATCATGTTAAAGCGAAATTGTTGGATGCTCTTTTAAATCAGGACAGTCTGGCAATAAGGCTGAAGAAGTTCTAAAGATTAAGCTAAATCTATGCAAACTGTTAAAGATCTTACAAGTGCAACCTCAAAGATTTAGTAGGCACTGGTCCTAGAATTGGTCTTTTTTCCAGCTCCTTCCAGATCTGCTCAAGCCAAACCCAGACGCACCAAAAGCTCCAGGTTTCAGTCCCAGGGGACTCTTAAGCAATGGGGGGCCTCCACTTCCAAATCTGGAAATAACACGGCACCCCCCATGTTTAACTGTCTCAATGACTTCCTTTTAAAATTGCCAAGCACTTACCTTTTACCCACCCCTTTGGGGGGAAAGATTGCTCTTCATGCAAAGAACTGGGAACTCATAACCCAGGACAAATGGCTTTTAAATAGTGTCCCAGGGATACAGATTTCATTTCCACACGTTGCCAACACCCAACGGGTGGCCAGACCTGCCCCCAAATCAGTTGGCAGAGGCTCAAAAACAAGTACTTTCCCTCTTAAGCATGGGGGCTATTCAACCGGTGCCAGAAGAGGAAAAGGGACAAGGTTTCTATTCCAGGCTTTTTCTGGTACCCAGAAAAGACAAATCATGGCGTCCAATTCTGGACCCGTCTACTCACCTTTCTGGACATTCCAAAGTTCAAGATGCTGACTCCTTCAGTTACTTCCTATGCTAGGCAAAGATGCCAGGTTGGCAACTCTAGATTTAAAAGAAGCATGCCTGCACATCCCAATCAGGGAATCTTGCAGAGGATACCTATGCTTCAAAGCAGGCTACTTGCATCATTAGTTCTCTGCACTGCCCTTTGGCTTGTCTACTGCACCCAGGGTATTCACAAAGTGCTTGGCTCCAGTTATTGCATTTTGAAGGCAAATATTCAAATATATCCATACCTGAATGATTGTCTAATTCAGGCAGAAAACCAGGGCATGCTTCTAAATCATCTGGTGTTTGTAAAAAGGGTTGTAACTTGTCTGGGGTACACCATAAATGAAACAAAATCACAACTGTTACTCAACAGATTTCATTCCTGGGTGCAAGCTTGAATACAACTGCCCAGATGGCTTTCCTCAAGCCAGAGAAGCAAATTCATTTGGTAACCTCAAACAAGTGGCCACAAAAACTCATCTGCAAGACAAATACTGCAAGCCTTTGGGTTCATGGCCTCCTGCATTCTTCTAATTCCATATGAAAGACTGCATACAAGGAAACTACAGTGGTACTTAGTCTATGGAGTCAACATTGTCAGCCTGGAAACAATGATTCCTATCATACCTTGCCTACGCCTGGAATTATTATGGTGGGTAGAGGCCTGCCACCAAAACGAGGGACTGCCATTCACACTACCCCCAGCTGCCCAAACCCTAACTACAGATGCAGCAGACTATGCTTGGGGGGCCTCACCTGGCAGGGAAGTGCATTCAGGGCAAATGGAACCCAAATCAAATGCACCTATATATCAATCAAAAATAAATGTTAGCTGTACAGAATGCTCAGACCGCCTTCAAGGACTACATTCTTACAGGACAACTAATGGTAAAGACTTGACAACACCATGGTTGTGGTACATAAACAAGCAGGGGGGTACACATTTTTACCTCCTCTGCAGACTAGCCATGGTATTGTGGAACACAGCCTTGAACTGCCAAGTACACCTACAAGCTCAATTCCTGCCAGGAAAATTGAATACACCGTTAGACGGACTAGGCAAAAATCTCATGGACCCACACGAGTGGAAACTGGAACCATGAATTTTCAACATGTTGACAAGCAAATGGGGGAGCCCAGACATAGATCTATTTGCCTCCCCCCAGAACTACCAGTTGGACAAGTTTTGCACAAGGACTCCCCACAAGCCTGGAAGGTGGATGCTCTGTCCTTCAGCTGGAAACAACAATCAGTCTATGCCTTTTCCCCCTCTGATCTCCAAACTTCCGCTAAAAGTCACAGGACAAACCATGAATGATTTTGATTGCTCCAGACTGGCCACACCAACACTGGTACCCACTCCTGCGCAGTGTCATATCTCCATGGCACCTGCCTCAGACCCCTTCCTTGCTGTCTCAGCAGAACCAAATTCTGCACCCTCAGCTTCCAACATTGAACCTTGCAGCCTGGCTAATCACTTAAGTTCACCCTAGTCTCTCAGCAAACCTGTGATGGATATCTTTTGAGGTGAGAAGGCCTAGTACTAGAAAATCTTGTGCAGACAAATTGAAGATTCTGTGCATAGAGCCAATCTTTAGGGATGAGCACAGCAGCGCCCATTTTACCTCGGATTTTGCAATACTTAACTGATATGCTTCACAAGGGCCTGTCTTTTTCCTCTCTCAAAATCCACGCTTCAGCTGTTTCAGCTCACTAACACAGAACCACCCCTCTTCTCTCATCCCCCTGCTCAAGCAATATCTGAGGGGCAAAGAACTTGAGATCACCCAAGAGAGCTCCTACCCCTGCCTGGGACCTTAACTTTTTTTTGGAGAAGCTCACTCTACCTCCTTTCTGCTACTGCAGACTTAAAAGTTCTTTCTTGGAAAACTGCCTTCCTTTTAGCAATCACTTCAGCTAGAAGGACATCTGAATTGCAGGCCCTTATGGCAGTGGAGCCTTTCATCTTTCATGCAGACAGGTTATCTCTGAGGACCAATCCATCCATGCCCAAGGAGGTTTCCAATGTGGCTCTTAATCAGTCCCATTCATTTACCAACCTTCTTTCCCAAGCCACAGAACAAAGGGGAACGAATTCTGCATTCCTTGGATGTGCACAGACAACTTAGATTCTACTTGGGCAGGACTAAATCTCGAAGAAAATCTGAACAATTGTTGGTAGCATTTGCTGCAGGGGCAGAGGGGAAGGCTATTTCAAAACCATTTCTAAATGTATAAGCCATTGCATTCATTTCTGCTATAAGCACCATGGAAAGCCTATCCCCCAGGGGATCAGATCTCACTCCACCAGGGCTGCATCTACTTCTGCAGCCTTTCTCAGAGGTGTTCCTACCAGGGATATTCTAGAAGCTGCTACCTGGAGCTCTGTACATACTTTCAGCAAGCATCATTTACCAATTTTCTCTAAACCCAGAGCTGGCTTTGCCACAGTCTTGCAGGGCCTTCTAGCTGGCCCTAATGCTGTATAAACTCCTCCCAACCATAGCTTTGGGAATCTACACAAATGTAATGACTGCAACAGTGAAACACTAAACATAGTACAGTTGTGTACACTTGCCATAAAAGTAGATGCTAGAGTGCATTCACTGTTGCAGTCCTGGTTACCCTTCCTCCAGCCCCCTAATTTTCTGTGGCTATACCTCTACTTTTACTATAAATGCCTTTTTGGTGCATTTGCTTTTGTTTGGAGGTATATTTTTGTGTGTAACTTTATTTGCTCCCCATTAGGGGTGCACCTGACATCTGGGGCATGAAAAACTGATGCAATGGTGTTGGATGGAAGGGCAGGGAAGATTGTTACGTTTCAGGTCTTCAGAGTTCCCGGAGAGTGACAAACTCCCAAGTTAGGACCAGCAAGATTAAACCGGGACATTTCCACGTCCCAAAGACTGTCTGGGATTCCAAAACTGGGACTGTCCTGAAAAAAATGGTACTGTTGGTCACTTTGACCAAAATGCTTGTCTATACCTTTTTATAGGACAAAAGTACAAGTTAGGGTTTAGGTGAAACATTAAGAGCCATTCATCTTCCTAGCCTTCTGGGATCTACCAACTTGGGACCTCTGGCCCCATCCTACCATGCCTAACCACCCTCATTAAGTTTCCTCAGCATTTTCCCTCCTCACTAATCTATTGTACAGAGGAGACTGGATGTGTTTTTTCAAACTTCAGGATAAATTGCTAAAATACCCAGAAGGCTTCTTGCCATTAACTTGGCTCCCAATTCCTGACTTTATTGGGTGTCCAAATGCATGTCAGTAGGTGGCAGCTTCTCTGACTCTTGTATGAATGACTGCTGCTAGTGCTGCGCACCAAGGACAGTGACTGGGATCTTGCTGTGGTTCATATAGTTGGGGGGGTTCAGTCTAGGGATATCCAACTGTCATAGGGCATCTTGCTCATAGAAGCTATGGTCCTTACCATAATTGGAAGTGTTTTCTATTTCCCAGTAGAATAAAGCATGCTGTCTGACTTTATTTCAGAGGCCTTCATATTCTAGGGATCATAATAGCCATAGTGTTTGTAGCTCATCTATACAGGAGGGTCTTGCAATGAGCTTTGATCTTCAGAGGAGCCAGTTTCCAGTGTTGCCAGTCTGCTTTGGTGACTTCAGTTGGACATTTCATGGAAGCTCCTTGCTTGCACCTTCACCTTTGGCCACATTCCCAACAGTTGCTTGTACCTTGGGGGGGATTTCAGCAACATCAACAGAACAGTTTGGAGGGAGAGCTATATTTAAGAGGATGCTACTGCTGTGGAACAGACTCCCCTTCCACACGAGTTTATCCCTGTCCATTTTCAAGTGCAACTCAGATCGATGAATGGGGAAACAGGAAATTTACCCTAGGACTGCCCCCAGTACTAATGAACAGATGCAGCTCCTAAATGCTTTATCCCATGTTCCCTCATCCAGGGTAATCCCAGTATTCTCATTAGGGCTAATATAGTTCTTGACCATGGGATAGGTAAGCTCAGTCTAAAACCAAATGATATAGATCATTTTGCGCACACATGGAAATTAGGCTAACTATGAACCAAAATTCACTTGCACCAACAATCTGTTGGCGATTTTCAGATGGGTCTTCCAATCCTTTCTCAATTTTTAAAAGGGGGGTGTATATAGGACTGCTAAAAAAGGGTGCCACCTTGCAACTTGCTCTGGAGAAGTTAACTCTGTCCTTTTGTAACTACAGCTAGTTTAAAATTTCAAACATGGAAGACTGCCCTACTGGTAGATCAGACTTCTAGACTGGTATCAATTGCAAACTTTTATTCAGACTGTTTTTACTTGGCGAGTCTCAATCATTTTATTCCTAAATTTCTCTGAATTTACACACACCTTTTTCTGTCCTGATCTTAGAAACCTGTGAGGGGGGATTCTTCATTGCCTGGATATTGTCCAAATACATAAGTTATGAAGGGGCAGCTAATCTAGCCATGGTACTGTCCCTTTAAAGTTGAAATGCATTCTAGAGGAGTGGCCACTTCAGAGGCTTTCTGTAAAGTAGATTCTAGAAGCCTCTTTGTTTCTGTGTTCCAACATTCAAACCAAGCTGGATAGTATTGCCAGAGCATGATTTTAGAGCTGCACTTAAGGGAATCCAGGACTCTGGTCCCTAACATGCCATATTGTCCAGAGCTTTGGCAGTCATCACGTATTGTAATGGCTACTGCAAAAGGGATGTAATGAACATACTAAGGTTGTGTAGTGTACTTGCCATAACAGTAAATGTTTGTATAGGTCACTGTAACGTTCAAATAGATCACTGACAGCTTTATGGTAAGACCTATACCATTGTACTTTTGTTTTTGAATAGTATAAATGAGCAATTTTCAGCCTCCTTAAAGTTGCTGTTTCCACAGTGGATGCTGTCTGCAGTGCTTAAAATATTAAAAGCAGTTTCCTGAGCATGAAAGTGTTGGCAGTCTAAAACTGCTGATGGCTCAAATGAAATGCCACTAGAATAGAATTGTTTGCTTGTGTAAGACTGGGAGTTCAGTAGGAAAATGTTTGAAAATCATCTAAAGATCTCCCAACATTTTATAGATGGTGTTATAACTGCTTTCATCCTCTGCACAGTTGAGTTTGGAACCATCTTTGTAAGCAGTTAAAGGTAGAAATCCACTTTGTGGAAAAGGACAACTTCCGCCAGAGTACTCTTATCTGGACTTGCATGCAAACTTGGACAAAACAAGCACCCAGCATGTCTTAACTTTAGGAGCAAAGCTAAAAAGGTTGCAGAGGCTTCACATGTCACTTGGGAGAACATGTACACTTCCACAGAGGCACCCCAGCCAAGAACAGAACTGTAATCCATGGAAGCAATGCTTCCACCTTGATCAGAGGTGCATGTGAATTCTAATTCTACATGGCTGTAGATTTTGGTTGTGAGTAGTTGATGGGGGCTGTTACTGTGGTTGATTAAACTGATTCAATGTCAAAAGAGATTTCACGCAATCACTTTGTATAGTACTTGAAATTATTCAGCTTCCAAGCACAAGTGTTCTGAACTGTTCCAAGAAATGGATGGCAAGAGTGAGCCTAACTACCCCTTGTCATGCCTTCTGCAGTTAACGGAGCAGTTCTGGCTTTTGTTTACTTCATAAGTGATTGCGACCACAGCCAGCTTTTATCTATACTGACTTCCCGCTACTGTTACCTTTAAGTACAGTATCATAGCTGACCCCTTTTAAGAGGATGAAGCTTTTCAAGATTTATCAAAGCCAGTACTAGTCCTGGTTGGGGAAGATTTTGTTTGAATTGTAATGTGCATTAACTGGCCTTAAATTTTCAGGTTAATGAAATATTGCTAATTAGTTTCATCTTGTGAATAAGTCATGCTCTTAACTGAATGAAATTTTAACATCAGTTTTGAATACTGAAAGACATTTTATTTGCAGATTAACGTGGATGAATAGACTCTTGGACCATGCTTTAATGTCTGACTCCTTGCAGGGTTTCTTAAATGTGGAATTTAATCTTTTATTGTAAGCTTGGCTTTGTGTGATTTCAACTTAAGATCATTTTTAATTTGTGCTTTGGTCTGGTAGATATTGATAAGCATCTTCATGATGCCCTCCATGAACAGCAGCCTGTTTAGAGATGACCCTTATCACTAAATGGCCAGACATGGGCACTACTAAATCATGGGGTTTGTGTCTAAGCAGTGGTAGGAGCTCCATAATGCATTGCATGATATTGAATTTAGATTTATGGATTGGACGGTATTTACAGAGCTGTGCATTCCTGGTGCTAATTCTTGGAACAAGATTGCTTGGGACTGAACAGCTGCTGCTGGGCTGGTGTGCTTAAAGGATCAGTAAGACATAAGGCTATTTTTGTGTGGAGGCTTCCTAAGGATTGCGACCACTCATTGTTGATATGGTCTGGTAACCATTTTCCAGAGCCTGTCCCAGTTTAACAGGCTTCTGTGAGGGTTGCTTAGAAGCCTGTTGTATCTGTCCAAATCCTGGGGGTAGGGTGAACTTAAAGGTACCAGAAAGATCATACTGAGATGTGGTAATTGTATAATCTAGTCAAGTTCTGCAAAAGGACTTGACTGGGAGTTCTTCCTTTAAGTCTCCACAAAAATTACCAGTTCCACTGTGATCTAGTATAATTCATCCAATTCAATTGTGAAATGGTGTACCTAATGTGAATGTAGTTATCAGGAAATACAGGGTCTTGCACTTAAAATTTGTACACCTCTGCTTGCAGTATTGCATTTTGTAAGAAAATGCTGTAAAAAAAATTGTGCTGCATATTTTAAATCCCTTAGATTTTCATAAATTGCTTTGTGAAGCAGGTAAATACAAGGTGGTGAATTGGTTGCAACCAAGGTGTTCATGGATTCTTTAGACTTTACATCTTGTAAATAAATGCATATTCTTTAGAGTAATTTTAAATCCTTATCAAGCTAAAGAAATTTAAATTGGGCTTTAAGCGCTCTTGGTTCAGAAGCGGCTTGAATCAATCCTGCAGTAACTTGCTCCATTAGTAGTGACGCTTTGAGTTACTATTTTTTTTTTATTCTGGTGCAATCTTAATGTATATTGCCACACTTGTCAAGCTCCCCAGTTTGTCCCACCCCCCACTGCACGAGTCCCCTTCCCGCATAAAACATTGACCATATTTTTGCTAGGCCAAAGTAACACTTCTGCTTTACCTTTCAACTGCATCCTAAAAATCATGAAAAAAGTTTGCTACGCACTGCTGCTATTTGATACAAAACTTTGTGTTATCAGACATTTACAGAACTTACTGCATTTTCCTTCTAGGCTGTATACTGCTCTGTATTGTTTAGATATGCAGACAAACTTGTACCATGGATGCATGGTCACATATCCTTTAGTTTTATCCCAAATTAGTGACATATGAAGTGTACCTGGTATGGGCTTCTGACCAACTTTGCCTTTTGATGTATTGGAAACTTTAGAAACCTTTTCTGAGCTTAACTTGAAATTGACCCATTCTTGTCTGGAATGTCACCCCATCGTTCTGGACTGCTTGCTGCTTGAGGATAGCCATAAATTAAGTGAAAGCTTAATGTAAAGTCTAAACCCTTGATTACATGCACCCAGAACTCCTCTGGGTCTTTTTAAAATCCTATTGAGGTCAGAGTATGACCATAATCTTAACTCATTGTAGTGCTGGCTGTACTATGTGGATATGTGTTCAAGTATAATGGTGCTGATCTCGTTTTGTTTTAAAAACTGGCAAACTGGAACCCACAAGTGTACATATTTCAACTGCCTTTTTTTTTTCCATTGTCACTCTTTGAATGAATTGTGCCTCTTCACTGGCATCCTTTCCTGTGGACATTTCCTACTGTCTGCAGTGTTCACTTTTATCAGTTTTCCGCTCAAAAGAGTGGTCTGCTCAACTCTCCCACCCCAGCTATCTAGTAGATTTCCATTCAATGCTGTTTAGTCTAATGAGCTCATGGCACAGGTGCCACTATTCATAGTTGAATGTCAACTTCTGCATACTTCTCAAAAAGGCTTGCTACATTTTGTAAGTCTAACTCCCATTTTGTAATCTCAAAGTTGGGGTGGGTTCAGCCACTGGTGCAGTTTTTGTGGACCTAAGCATAGACTTATGTTTCTTCAGAACTTGTTATAGGTAGTGCTGCTCTTTTAGAACAGCTAAATGGAAATTCACAAGGCTGAACCAATTGTCATAATACTGCAGTTTATAGTTCTCTGACCCCAGTAAATTTTTATATCCAGAAACACTGAGATGCTATGATCACTTCCCAGTATATACCCAGACCACAGTCAGACCCATTGTCCATAAACTCAAATTTCACTCCAAACGCATCCATCTTCTCTGAAAGCCTTCAAATGAGTTTATTCTGAAAACTCTTCAATTGGATGAAGCCACCCATAAATTCAATAGAGTATTCCTAAAAACACTAAATGGTTGTGACCCATTAAGACATGAGTAAAATAATCATGCTCCTTGGCTTGTATCGGGGAAGAAAAACTGTTGTAATGGAGTGAAGGACTGGCTCATGTCAAGACTTATGGCCACTGAGCCTTTCTATGAAATGTATACATTTGTGGTTCACAGTTGCAGTCCTTCTGAAACATTAAGCTTGCTGTGATCTCCAGGACAATGTCTACCTTCAGCCTCCATTTGGGAGTATCTTTCATGAGGGTTCATTTACCCAGTAGGATAAACATGGGACTTTCTATGAAATGTATACATTTGTGGTTCACAGTTGCAGTCCTTCTGAAACATTAAGCTTGCTGTGATTACCAGGACAATGTCTACCTTCAGCCTCCATTTGGGAGTATCTTTCATGAGGGTTCATTTACCCAGTAGGATAAACATGGGACTATCCTGAAGGTTACTGGTGACAATACATTTTGTATGGGCTGCCTCACTATTCCTAGTGTCTTGATGGGTTCCTAGATGCTGAGGACTATTCATAATGGGGACCGGGTTAATGTAGCCTGGGTTTAGGGTAACCAACTCTTGCCAATCTAAGAGGTGAATGGTAAAACTATGCTGGTCTGTCCCAGTAAGTATGTAACTCTTCATTCTGGAGTACATCTGAGTATTGCCTCCAATGTGCAGTACATTATTTCTGGATTTCTTGTGTACAGTAGGGGTGTGGGGCATGGGTTAATTCCCTGCAGTCTTCAGTCACACTGAGTAGCAGTGTTGAAATACTTTCTGTTCAGGAGCCATTTATATGAAATTGCTACCCTGGCAGTCTTTTCTAATCCTTGTTTAAGGAAATTTATCATTTTATTTAACATTTATTTACCAGGAAAGTCCAACTTGTAACAAAACCAATTTTCAAGTGGTGGCCCAGGGAGAAATGCTCCAGATGTATGTTCTTTGTAACATGGGAGGAAACCCACACGAGCACAGGGAGGACATGCAGACTCCGCACAGAAGGCACCCTAGCTGAGAATCGAACCGGAGAACCTCTTGCTGTGAGGCGACAATGCAACCACTGCACTGTTGGTTATGTTAACCCAGTGGATCTCCTCCCTTGGCACTGCAAGTAGTTATGAATACATTTTACTACCTGAATCATGGTTTCAGTTAACTGTCTTGTAAGAATTCAATGAAACTAAGATTTGAACTCCCTGGCCTAATGGAGATGGTAGCCTTGCCCGAAAGTGATTATAGCATTTTTTGCCAAGTCTGTACACCAGTGAAATACTAAAGATACATTTGCAAAATGCAGTTGAGCAAAACAAGTTTTCATTCCAGATGTGTAATCTTTTGTCAAGTGCTGTTGAGTTGACTCAGTGGTGCCATATGAATAATTTCTCATTTCATCTCACATTAGAATGGGATGGGTTGGATCCAGCACTGTAATTTAAGCTATCTATGGCATTGCAACTGTTTGACCTTCAACCTTGTCAAACCAGTATCTTAATCTACAGGATATTCATTCAAAACTTGCGAAGATGAATGTTGTAGACTAGAGCAGTTAAAGTACCTCTTGATTTAGAACTTCTCAATGTTGGGTTTGCTGTGGAAAATTCATGCTGTTTTCCATTCATGATATTGCAAAAGAAAATGTACTTTCAGTATGTTATGATGGGGTACTTAGTCACATTGCTATTACTGCATTCCCGTCTACTACTGGTATGCATCTCTGTAAAGATGTGGATGTATGAATAATCACTGAGATGGACTATTTGTGCAAGAGTTGCTTAACATTTATACAATTGAAATGTGCTATAAGGATGTTAATTCTTAGCTCAGCTTTGCAACCTACATGTTCTACCAAGAACAAATTAATGTAGGAAATTTTAATGGGGTTTAAATTTCCCCTTCCCCACAAGCTGAAATTGTTCTCAAATGGGACATTTCTCAATGCAGGGGAGCATAGGCATGGCAAGAAGTGTGTATTGGCGTTGTCAAATGTAAGGCGATGCCAGATTTTCACTAAAAACTGCCTCAGAATATTCTTTCCTGTCAGTTTATAGCCCAATTTTATCCCAGTATTTGATCTAAACTGAATTATGTTAAGTTGTCCATCTCGCCTTCATTCTTGCTGGATGGGTTCGGAGCTGACCTCTGCTCCGACTCTGCCACTCTAAAAGCTCGAGAGTTGGTTCCACCGGCTCGAGGCTCCCCTTGTATCCCACAATGCTAGGCGGTATTACCTCAGCTCATTTGCTGCTACAGCGATCGAGGTGTATGGTTTCTACCGGCTTCAGGTCAGTTATTATAGATTAATCTATAGTGTATTTAAACCCCCTTAATTTAGTCTGTTATAGTTATTTCCCTTAACTTAGTGGATTTTGACCCTTTCCTCCCTGTTTATCCACCCTTTTTTCCACAAGAACTTATTAGTTCTTCCCTCAGGCCTTCGGGCCCTTCATCCCCTTAGTGGAGTGTATGTGTTTTTTTTTTTTTTTAGGGATCTAAAAAAGAACTAATCTCCCTGTTTTTTTTAGTTAACCTTGTGAAGTGTAATTGGTGTGTTTGTGTGTGGTTACACTTAATGTCTAAAGAGTCAAAGGTCTCAGGCTTCAAGAAGTGTGACTCGTGCTGTCAAAATGTCTGACAGACGGTCACACTTCTTGTGTATACTGCCTGGGACCTTTACACCTGCAGGACTCTTGTGCTGTATGCCATGGCTTCAGCCCTAGAGTCCTGCAGGAAAGAAATAACAAACTCATTTTAAGAGGTTTGCTTAAGCCTGAGGGTTCCCCTACTGCTACTTCGGGCAAACCCTCTAAGGCTTCTAGGTCCTCGACTCCAGCTTCTGAGTTGAGGCCTAAGGCTTCGAAACCTACTGCTACATCGGCTCCGGCTGGAGCCGATGAGTCTCAGACTGCAGCTTCTGTGGTTCCCTCGGCTCCGGCTGGAGCCGAGGCATTGGAAATTCCTGTGTCTGCTCCGATCAGACCATCGGAGCCGACATCTAGAAAGAGGTTTAGGTCACCGTCCCTTGGCTCCATTCATTCGGCTCCAGCGTCTCCCTTGCTGTCTGAACGGAGCCATAGATCTCACTCCTCTAGGTCATCGAGGCTTTCGGATAATGACCTTCAGAGGGTAGTGAGTCGACAAGTCCGAGGCACTGGTCAAATGCTTCAGAGCCCGACTCATCAGTCGATGCTTGACCCTATCCCTCAATGTTCCTCCTCCGACTCCTTTGAGCTCGGAGCCGGGGCGTTTCGGAACAGAGACTGTGGTAGCATCGGAGCCGATACAATTGTCTTCGGTTCCATCGTCGGCTCCGATTTCTTCCTTTGAAGAATCTTGGTGCCAGACTTCCCTCGTCGGCTCCGGGGGGTGAGTGGCATCGGACCCTTGTCCGACCCTGCTCTCCCTCTCGGTGCTTCGGCGCTGGTGAGTTTGGCTTCGACATCGGCCTCGGAGCCATCACTGTCGGTGCCGAGGGGGGTTCTCAGCTTTTCTGAGCGGGGACCTCTGGCTCTGCCTGACAGGGGTGCGTTCGAGGTCATGCGGAGTGTGTTGGAACCTGGTTCAACTCCACAGTCTGCTCCGTCCGCCCCTCCCTCTTCAGTGCCTCAGGTTGTCTACTCACTTCCTCATCCCAGACCGCAGAGATCCAGCTCCTCAAGAATCCCCTGTGGGGATCTCATCCTCTTCCGAGGCCTCTCCTGAATTGGCAGGGGAGCCCCCTAGGAAGAGAAAGTGTAAGAGGAAGCACATAGACTCACCTGAGTCTGTCACCTCTGACACAGATTTAGAGGATTCCGAGGGTTCCCCCCGTTCCCCTTCTGAAGATGTCTCCTTTGCAGACATTCTAGAGATCCTGAAACAGAGGGGAAATTGGCCAGCCCTTAACCCTTCGAAGGATGAATCTGTGTATCTTGAGACGTTTGGCTCTCGCCCTTCCACCTCCTGGGTGTCCCCTCCCCCTTTGACCCCCTCATGCAGGTGGTAGCAAAAAAGGCTTGGACGGCTCCTGACTGTGGACTCCACCCCCAGGAGACCTTCAAAGTTTATCACAGCACCAGCAGATAAGCAATTTCTGACCAAGGGAGTTTCTGTGGATGCTATGGTGGTAGCTGCTGCCACTAAGAAGGAACTAGCTGATCCTTCGGTGCCTGTCCATCCTCCTAACAAGGAATCTAGGTCTATGGACAGGTACGGGAAGTGGATGCTTTCGTCAGCGACCTTTGCTATGCGTTCGCTGAACTACCTATGCCATTTCACTCTTCAAAGAGATTTGATCAAGGAAGCGAGTGACATGTTGAAGGATCCTACAGCTGCGGGTTTTCAGGACAAGATGAACGCTCAGCTGGCTACCCTAAATTCTATAGCCAACTCCTCCATGCGCCTCCTTTCGTATGCGGCTGATGGAGCGAGCAGAGCCGCAGGGACAGGTGTTGCCTTACGCCGGCATGCCTGGATGCGGCTATGCAATTTTGCGGACCCCTTTAGAACGTCTTTCACTAATTCCCCGTTTGATGGATCATCTCTCTTTGGTCCTCAAGTGAAAAACCTTGACTAGGTGCGAGATGGATGGCAAAACTCTTTCTGCTGTCTGAGTCCGTTTTTCTACTCCTCCTAGGCCTTATCCCAAAGGCCAGAAAAGTGGGAAAATGTGGTTCCGCAAACAGTCTCAAGGGACTTTGCCTGACGCACAGTCAGTTCCCCTCCAGAGGCAGAGGGGGGAACAATAATGGTAGACGTTGCCCTAGAGGCAGGGGGGGGGTCCGCAGAACCAGGGCAATCGAGAAACTTTTTCCGATAAGCCCTTCCAGCATCCCTGAGGTGTTGCCCAACTGTCCACCTTCGGAGGCAGTCGGGGGAAGATTGTCACTGTACCCAGAAGCCTGGCGATCCCTAACTAAAGACAAGTGGGTACAGTCCATTTCCGAAGGCTATTCCATTCCGTTCTTTCGTATTCCAAATCGATCAAAAAAATCCCTTCCAGATGTTCCACCCGCTCAAAGGGATCAAGCAGCGTTGGAAATATCAAAGTTGCTTGCAAAAAGAGCCATTCAGCCAGTGCCAGCAGACCAGCAAGGATCCGGAATCTACTCCAAATTCTTTTTGGTTCCAAAGAAAACAGGGGACTGGAGACCCATTTTGGATCTCAGTATCTTGAACAAGTCGGTCAAGAAAACAAGATTTCGGATGGTCACGCTACAATCCATCCTACCCCTTTTGGGAAAGGAAAACGATGTGCTCTATAGACCTCCAGGATGCGTACTATCATATAAAAATGAACAGACGCTCCAGCAGATTTCTCCGCTTCCAGCTGGGAACCAGTCACTTTCAATTCAGAGCCCTGCCCTTTGGTCTCACCACTGCCCCCCGGGTGTTTACCAAATGCATGGCAGTGGTAGCTTCTCACCTGAGACTTCAAGGATTCCAGGTGTTTCCATATTTGGACGACTGGCTCCTCACAGCTCCTACCAAGCATCTTCTAATGGCCAGAGACTACACCTTTCGCATTTGTCAAAAGTTAGGCATCTCAATAAATTGCAAAAAGCCTGTTTTGTCGCCTTGTCGTACTATTACCTTCATAGGTGCAAATCTAGACAGTCAACATGTCTGCGAGACTAACAGACCAAAGAATAACAGACATACGCAAACTGGTCTCCCTTCCCTTCCACAGCAACAGTCAAAGCCAGATTAGTTCTGAAAGTACTGGGGATTATGGCGGCTGCTATCCCTCTACTTCTATTAGCCAGATTCCATATGAGAATCCTTCAATGGATGCTCTTCACACAATGGTCGTACCAGCAACTTCCGATGTCCCACACCATTATGATTACGCAAGCATGCAAGAATCATCTTCTTTGGTGGATTTCTTCCCCTCAGCTCTTCCTGGGAAGACCCTTTGTTCTTTCCCCTACGGTTGCTACTCTGACAACGGACGCCTCCCTGATCGGGTGGGGGGGGCATTATCAGGGCAGAACAGTCCAGGGCATATGGCAACCAGACGAATGCCACTTGCATATAAATGTTCTAGAGATGAGAGCAGTGCTTTTAGCATTGCAAGCCCTTCAACACTCTTCCCTTGGGAACGATGGCAATCCAGACGGGCAATATGTCTGTAGTGTGGTATATCAACAAACAAGGCGGAACCAGGTCCTATCCCCTATGTCGAGAAGCACTCAGACTGTGGCAATGGGCGATTTCTTCTCGGTGGTTTCTGATAGCAACGCACATCCCCGGGAAGTCCAATCTAATCGCGGACAAGTTGAGCAGAGCTATACTCATGCCTCACGAGTGGTCTCTGAAAGATTCTATTCTGGAGAAAATTTTTCTCAAGTGGGGTCAGCCTTGCTGCGACCTTTTTGCTACTCCCCAAAACAGCAAGTGCAGAGATTTCACCCTATTCCCGTTACCAGGCCAGCCCAGCAGAGACGCTCTAGTCCAAGTTTGGCCCCGGGGACTTCTGTATGCATTTCCTCCCTTCCCACTAATCTCTCAAGTGATACAGAAAGCTATCGCTCAGAAGGCCTCATTGATCCTCATTGCTCCTTTCTGGCCTCGACAGGTTTGGTTCCCCTTTCTACATCAATTTGTTGGAGCAACCTTGGCATCTGGACCTAGTTCCAGATCTTTTGATCCATCAATCGGGTCAGTTACATCGCTCCCTCCCCTCTCTGAACCTCACTGCTTGGTTCCTCCAATTCCAACCTTAGCCAGGCTTCCTCAAATATCTCACTCTGTTCGAGATATTTTGATAGCTTCCCATAAATCTTCCACTCGGAAGATTTATCTTAGTAAGTGGAAACGTTTTGCCTATTGGGCTCAAGGAAGGGACATAGATCCTTTCACTGCTTCCATCCAAATAGTCCTTGATTTTCTAGCTGAACTCTTCCATGCAGGTTCATCTTCTAGTCTTAAAGTTCAATTTGCAGCTATTTCTAACTTTCATGTGGGCATCTCAGATTCTGCCATCATGTCTCACAAGCTTTGCAAAGCTTTTGTGAAGGGAGTTTTTCTTCTCAGACCTATAAGAAATCCTCCTTGGGACCTTAATTTAGTTCTCACATCTTTGATTCTTCCCCCTTTCGAACCTGCAGCTTCCTGTTCATTGAAATTGCTATCCTGGAAGACTCTTTCTGGTAGCCATTACTTGGGTCTCAGAACTTCATGCACTCGGCAGTCGACCACCGTATCTATTGTTTCATAAAGACAGGGTGTCCTTACGAACCAATCCATCCTTTTTACCTAAAGTAGCCTCTGCGTCTAACCTAAATCAAAGCATTGACCTCCCTGTCTTTTTTCCTAACTTTTCTAACCAGTCTGAACAAAAATTGCATTGGCTAGATGTTCATCGTCAGTTAAGGTATTATTTGGATAGAACCAAACAGATCAGAAAAACTGACCAGTTGTTTGTCTCTTATGCAGAAGGCAGAAAGGGACTTTCAGTTTTGAAGGAATCACTCTCCAGATGGCTAACATCTCTGATTTCCTTTGCTTATGAAATTAGACACCAAAAGCTGCCTAACAAACCTAAGGCCCACTCCACCAGAGCTTTGGCTACTTCTATAGCCTTCCAAGACAGGCTGCCTATTGACACCATTTGTGCAGAGGCTACTTGGGCTACTCCTCACACTTTCATTTCTCATAAGTTTGATTTAGCTTCTAGACATAGAGCTAACTTTGGTTCCACTGTTCTCAAGAGTCTGTTCCGATAGGCCACCCGGGACAAGGTGCTTAGGGACGCAGTCCCATCCAGCAAGAATGAAGGCGAGATGGACAACTTAACATATAGAAGTTATGTTCTTACCATAACGTTCCATGTTAGTTGTCTTCTCACCGCCTTTCTTGCGTCCCACCCTCCTTCCCCCTAGCCTGGACAGACCTAGAGGAGTTTGATTGTGACCTTTTTCTACCACCTCTATTGTATATAGGTATATGCTATTCTGTGCATATATTCCTTCATCAAGATGTTCTTCATACCACATTGCTGCAGTCCTAACACTTGGGTAGTCCGCTGTCCCAGTCGGCCCGAATACCAAAGTATATGGCTGACGTCGGTCAAGGCGCATTAGTCTGACGTCAGGGTACAAATGCGCATGACCGACGTCATATCCTCAGTCTTTTTTGCCGCATGGTCCGATGCAGAAGCAGTTTTGCAAGTGCAGGTTGGCGTTCTGAGATTTTCCGAAGTCGGAGTTTCAGACCGAATCCAAGTTGGCTAAGTACCCCGTTGGGGATTATTTTGTTTTTTTCTTGCCTCAGTATTTTACCGGATGTCAGAAAAAGTGAATAACTGTATTTCTTGTGGGAAACAGATACCTCATAGGGATTACCATACCTTGTGTATACCTTGCTTAGGGCCTGAGCACGACGTTGTTGGCTGTCGCTCTTGTGCTAGATTTAACAAACGCACTATAAAGAGAAGATTAGATTGTGCCAGGTTAGTTTTTGGGAAGCGGTGTAATTATAAAATGCTGTCGGATGCTCCGACGCCCGCTTCGTCAAAAAAGCGCAAGGACAAAACAGCAAAGCCTAGGCTGGAAGAACCGTCCGTCCCGGACGTCGGTTCTTTAGAGGGCTCGGTGGAGCCAGGGGTTCAGCCAGAAATTTCTTTGGAATCCCAGGGAGAGACTTTATTACTGCAAGATGTGACCTCTCAGGAGGTAGGCCAGGCGGAAGGGGCTTCTCAGGTAGCTGTTCTTCCCTCCCTTCCTAAGGTGGTTAGGCCCTCCCTGCTGTTTCCAAGGCTTCTCCCAGGGGCAGGCCAGGTTTTGTTTCAGGAGTTACCCCTAGTTCTTCAGGGTCTGTACCTAAGAAGCATATGCTTAAGATGGCAGAAGATTTGATTACAATGATTAGAGGTTCTATGCCCCCTCCTGATAAGAGGCCTAGGGTGGAACCTGAGCTTGGGAGTTTTGAGCAGTGTTCGGATGCTTCTGAGTCTTCGGCTGAAGACTTGCAGGAGTATTCCCCTTACTCTGATTCTGATGTAGATGATTCTACTCCTTCTGCTTCTCCTCCTGAGGATTTTTCATTTTCAGAGACTCTTCATTCCATGAGGGAGCATTTTAAATGGGAAGGTCAGGATTTCTCTGATTCCAGGAAAAGGCTTAGGGAATTTGTTTCTACCCCAGCATAGGCCTTTAGCTATTCCTCTTGTTCTAGATGTGGAGGATGTTTTTGCAGAGGCTTCTCTGAACCCTGACTCTTTGCCTCCTGCTCCAGTTAAACCGGATAGATATTATAGGGTGCCTGAAGCTCATAAGTATCTTTTTAAGAGTCCTAGGGCAGACCCAGAAACTGTTTCACAGGGGCCTAAAGGTGTTAAGGCTTCTGTTGTTAAAAATCCTGTTCCTCCAGATAAAGAGGCTAGGGCTTTGGATAGATGGGGAAAGAAAGTGTATACTTCTTCCACTTTGGCCATGAGAGCTTTGAATTGCCAGTTTCACATGTTGAAATACCAAAATTATCTCCTTTCACAATTAGTCTAAGGTAGATGCTTTGGCGGAAGGTATTGAGTGTAAAGAGTTGCAGGATTTAGTTCATGTTTCTGAACAGGTGGGTAAGCATTCTTTGCAATGTGGTTTTGATGCTGTGCAGGCCTCTTCGAGGGTGGCTGCCACTGGTTTGGTTCTTCGCAGGCACGCCTGGTTGAGGGATCAGAATTTAGCTGAGCATGTGAAAACAAGGATTTTAGATGCTCCTTTACAATCTGATGTGTTTGGTTCGCGTGTGGAAGCAGTTCTAAAGAAAATGGAAGACAAGGCTAAGTCTATGCAGACTGTTAAAGATTTTTTGCAGGTTCAGCCTCCAAGTTTAGTAGAAATTGGCCTACCAAGGGGTGGACATATCCTGCTTATGATTCCCAGTCTAGGGGTAGGTCTAGACGTGGTAGAGGCAGAGCTCAAGGTTCTTTTAGGCCTAGAACAGGAGTTCACCTGCTCAGTCTTCTGGTGAGGGCAGGGGTCAGTCCTTTCGTAAACAGACACAATGACCTGCCTTTTCAGCTGCCAGAATCTTCTCGTCTGGCAGCACCTTTGGGAGGAAGGTTGGCACTTTTCAAAGAAAACTGGAGTTTAATTAGCCAAGACAGATGGGTATTGGATATCATTCACCACGGTTACAGGTTTTATTTCCATACCTTGCCTCCTTTCAAAGGCATGCCAGACATTCCTCCTCAACAAAGGAAAGAGGCTCACAAGCAAATTTCTCTGTTGCTCCAAATAGGGGCCATTCAGCCGGTTCCTGTGCCAGAAAGGGGCCTAGGATTTTATTCTCGCCTGTTCCTAGTACCAAAAAAGGGGAACACTTGGAGACCAATTTTGGATCTGTCTATCCTCAACACTTATCTGGACATTCCCAAGTTCAAAATGTTGACGTTACAACAGCTTTTACCTCTGCTGGGCAAAGATCACTGGATGGTAACTTTGGATCTCAAGGAAGCTTACCTTCATGTTCCTATCAGACTAATTTGCAGGAAATATCTGCATTTTCGAGCTGGGAATTCTCATGATCAGTTCTCTGCATTGCCCTTTGGCTTATCTACTGCGCCCAGAGTATTCACAAAGGTTCTGGCTCCAGTGATAGCTTTCTTCAGGCTAAAAGGAATACAAATCTATCCTTATTTGGACGATTGCCTGATTCTGGCTCAAGGAAGGGACGTGCTTCTTCAGCATTTGGAATATGTGATAGCAGTGCTAAGATGCCTAGGGTATTCTGTGAACGAAATAAAGTCCAGTCTAGTACCCTCTCAAGACATGTGCTTTCTGGGTGTGAGACTGAATACAGCAACCCAGATGGCCTTTTCAACCCCGGACAAACAAAAGAATCTTTCTCTTTACTTCCATCAACTATCTCATCAGTCCGGGCTGACTGCAAGGACAGTCCTTCAAGCCTTAGGGTTCATGGCATCTTGTATTCTGGTACTTCCAATGCCAAACTGCATATGAGGAAGCTACAATGGTATCTCAAAAATGTATGGACACAGCACTGCCAGGATTTGGACACTGTCATTCAAATAATACCTTTCATTCAAAAGGAATTTTTGTGGTGGGCTCAGGAATGTCACCTAAACAAGGGACTCTCTGTGACCCGGCCAGAGGAGAGTCAGATTCTAACGACAGATGCCTCAGACACAGCTTGGGGAGCTCATCTGAATGGAAAGTGGATACAAGACAAGTGGCCTGCCAGACTGCAGCATCTACATATCAACATGAAGGAGATGTTAGCAGTCCAGTTTGCATTACTGGCTTTCAAGGATTTACTTCTTCCAGGGCAGGTGTTGATTCTAACAGACAACACAACTGTCATGTGGTAAATCAACAAACAAGGGGAAACACATTCTTATCCTCTATGCAGGCAAGCAATGATTTTATGGGAGACTGCGTTAAGCTTGCAGCTGAATCTTCAAGCAAGTTCTGCCAGGAGCACAGAACTCCTTAGCAGATGTCTTAAGCAGGCAAATCATGGATCCCCACGAGTGGAAACTGGATCTTCATGTATTTCAGACATTGACAGTGTCATGGGGAACTCCAGACATAGATCTGTTCGCTTCTCCACTAAACCACCAGCTGCCAAAGTTTTGCACGAAAAGGTTTCATCACACAGCCTGGAAAGTGGATGCTCTTTCTTTCAGTTGGAAAAATCTTCATGTGTATGCCTTTCCATCTCTGCCTCTCCTCCCAAAGGTACTTCTAAAGGTCAGACAAGACAAGCCAAGGATGATTTTAATAGCTCCAGATTGGCCTCTGCAGCACTGGTACCCATTGCTGAGGAGTCTGGTAAGGAAGCCTCCATGGCCCTTACCTTTGATTCCACACCTATTGTCTCAGAAGGACGGGCATCTGCTCAATGTCAAGCTTCACTCTCCATCTAACAGCTTGGCATATTCTGTTTTGAACCATAGCAGGTCTCAGCTTCCTCAACATGTTTTGAATGTGATTATGGAAGCCAGAAGACCTAGTACAAGGAAAGTGTACGCAGGAAAATGGAAGAGATTTTTATTTTGGTGTGCAGCAAAGGATTTGGATGTTTCTGAGCCAAATTTGAGTGTGGCTCTTCAATATCTTACTGAGTTATTGGACAAAGGTTTGTCTTTCTCTTCCATTAAGATTCATGCTGCAGCAATTTCAGCTCACTATGATTGTGACCCACCATTGTTTTCTCATCCTTTGTTCAAGCAATTTCTTAGAGGGCAAAGAATATAAGACCCCCGTGAGCTCCTACTCCTGCTTGGGACCTCAATTTTGTGTTGGAGAAACTCACTTTACAACCTTTTGAGCCTGCAGCTACTGCTGAATTGAAATATTTGTCATGGAAGACTGCTTTTTTGTTAGCCATTACATCTGCAAGAAGGGTGTCTGAATTGCAGGCCCTTATGGCAGTTGAGCCTTTCCTGATTTTTCATAAGGATAGGGTATCTTTACGGACTAATCCTTCCTTTATGCCTAAAGTGGTTTCTAGTGTGGCTTTAAACCAAACTATTCATTTGCCTACCTTTTATGCAGATCCCCAAAATAAGGGGAAAAGATTTTGCACACTTTAGATGTACACAGGCAGTTGCGTTATTATTTAAGCAGGACTAAGGATTTTAGGCAGTCTCAGCAGTTGTTTGTTTCTTTTGCTTTGAGTTCTCAGGGCAAGCCTGTGTCAAAACAAACTATTTCTAAGTGGATTGGGTTTTGCATTGCATTTTGTTATTCCCATCATGGCAAGGAGATTCCAGCTGGGATTAGGCCTCATTCCACTAGGGCTACTGCCACTTCAACAGCATTTCTAAGGGGTGGCAACTAAGGATATTTTGGAGGCAGCTACTTGGAGTTCAGTGCATACTTTCTCTAAGCATTACCACCTTCCTCTCTACTCTAAATCTAGGGCTGGTTTTGCCACGGCTATTTTGCAGGGCATGTTGTCAGCTCCTGCTTCCTTATGATTTGCCAGCCTCCCTTACCTCTGCTTTGGGATTCTACCCAAGTGTTAGGACTGCAGCAATGTGGTATGAAGAACATAGTACAGTTTTGTACCTACCATAAATGTAGATGTTCGAAGATCCACATTGCTGCAGTCCAATCCTCCCTCCTTCCCTCTGTGTTTAGGGGTGGTTGTGTGGGTGAGGTTATACTCTTGTAAATTTGTATATATTGTATATATATTTGGTGCAGGAGTGTGTGGTGTTTTTGGTTTTAGCCTTATCTTTTTAGGGTCTTCTGACATCTGGGGCAAGAAAAGACTGAGGATATGACGTCGGTCATGCGCATTTGTATCCTGACGTCAGACTAATGCGCCTTGACCGACGTCAGCCATATACTTTGGTATTCGGGCCGACTGGGACAGCGGACTACCCAAGTGTTAGGACTGCAGCAATGTGGATCTTCGAACATCTACATTTATGGTAGGTACAAAACTGTACTTTTTCAGGTCACTTTCTTCCCTTCCTTTTATAGAGGTGGGTTTTTTTCCCTTTTCCAGTGGTTCTGGAGTTGCTTTTGGCTGGGCATAGCTTACAAATGAGATCTGAGGTAGTACCGCCTAGCATTGTGGGATATAAGGGGAGCCTCGAGCCGGTGGAACCAACTCTCGAGCTTTTAGAGTGGCTGAGTCGGAGCAGAGGTCGGCTCCGAACCCATCCAGCAAGAAAGAAGGCGAGAAGAAGACAACTAACATGGAACGTTATGGTAAGAACATAACTTCTATTTCTTGACAGTACTCTCCTTCCTACACAGTTTAATGTGGATGTTCCAGCTATCTGAGAAGCTTGTCTGGAACTATAATTCTTGTACTGTGCAGAACTAGAGTGCTAATACTGCGGACTTTCCACATTTCTGGTTATGGCAAGAGGAAACTTTTGTGAGCTTTATTTCAGCTGTATGGCACTACCAAAAACTAAGCTTGTTTCTATTCTACTTTCTTGGTAAGTTTTTCTACTTTAAGGATATTTGTTTTAGGCAACTTAAATTTGTCAGTTACCATGGTTGGCAGTCTTATTCACTGCTGTATTACAATGTAATTGGATGTGCATTACATTCTGAAAGTGGTACTCCTACGTATTGGTTACAAAACAATTTTTCAGAACTCTGGGAAATTAAGGTTTCTCATTTTCCCACTGTTAGGACTCCTGTCCAAACTGTCATTGTTCAGCATTGGCATTGTACCAAGTAAATTCTTGCTTCATTTACAATCGCTGAGTAAAGCCTGCAGTGCTAGTCTAGGGGTTTTAGTATAGTGAATGTGTAACTGGCTGACGGTTGTAATTTTTATGGCTTTTTTCATAGGTGCGAACACTGTTTGTCAGTGGTCTTCCTGTGGATATCAAACCTAGAGAACTCTACTTACTTTTCCGGCCATTCAAGGTAAGTGTTCACTGGATGAAAGTTCTTCTGATCTTCAGTTTTGCATTTGGTAAGATTCAGCATATGGCTTTTGAGACTAGGGCTTGTACAGTTAACTACTGAACACTGTAACTATACATATTTTTTTTTAGGAATTTTAATTCCTCTTTGGTTATACATGTAGTCCTATTGGCAAACTTTTAAACTCTAGATATTTTTGCTTTCCCTGCTTCCTTACCAAACTATTGTCAAGAGTAGAATGGAAAGAACTCTTATGAACTTTGGGACTACAGTTGATAATGTCTACACACAGCTTTTCTTTGCTACTCTACTCCAAATTTGGACAGTGCTATTTAAAATCATTTTGCAAGCCTATTGGCAAATAGGTTGCTAATCCCAACATCAGAAGCTCTTCACTGTGTACACACCAGATGACATTGAGCAGAAGAGCCATAGGATATGAGCACTTATCTTTGACTTGTTTGTAGTGCGTTCGTTGACAAGTAATGCTTTTGAGTCTGGTTGGCTTGTCAGTCTGGATAAGCTTTAGCAGATTTTGCTATGTAGTATCTGGGGAAAGATGCCTAATGAGCTGCTGCATAGGTCAGTTCTTAAATTCTGCATGTAATGTATACAATTGTCATGCCTCTCTAAATGTAGCGGTATGACGTTATTTCTGTTCGGCATTAAGATATCAACCACGGTCTCCCCTGTAATGGCTAGCTGCTTGTGCAAAATTTGAGGACTACATCTCTGCACGAGTTTCTGCAAGACTATTCTAAAGTCTCGAGGTAGTCTTTGCTTACGGGGATTGATGGGATTTTATACTGATTTTGAAGTCAAAGAAATTTGATAAACCTGTCCAGTTTTCTAGAGGGTTAACTGGGTAGGGTAAACTGAGATCCTTAAGTCTTCAACTTCAAAACCAACTTTCTGCTTTCAGGTGTCTGCCCATTTAAAGCATCTCTTGCAGGGAAATTCACCCCCTTGAAGTGATTTCCTTTAACATCCTATGAGATTATGCAGATTACTACTGCTTGGAGTATCTGTGATGCTCTTCCAACGTTCTGATGAGCATTTTTCTGCTTACTGGTTTGGGTCTTTCACTATGTTCCAGAACAGCATTCTCAGACTGCTAGCATCTCTAATTCCTTGCAAGGGAATGGATTCTTAACTAATGCAAATTAAAAGGGAGGGGTTGTATTTTAATTGAGGTTGTCTATTAAATGCAGTTCAAAACTCTAGCTTCACTTTTCTATTTCACACTCCCAATAGTCCTCTTTAGTTTAATATAATTTTATTTACACTTATTTACTGGGAAATCCTGACTGGACGCAGGTCCTTTTTCAGTGGATGCCCAGGGAGAAAAGGTCCTTTTTCAGCATTTGCCCAGGGAGAAAAGGTCCTTTTTCAGCATTTGCCCAAGGAGAAAAGCATGTACATGATACAAAGTTGCAGCAATAGTAAACATTACAGGTTGTTGGCTTTAATACAATAGCATATTGATTATCAGCAGTGTATACAGTAAATGTTGCAAGTTAAGATGGTTTCTTTTAGTTTATAATGGTAAAGTCAGACAAGATTTTAAAGTATGTAAAGACAACTAGCTAATTCTGAATGTGGTTAGTAGTTAGTAGTGGCAGTAGTATAGTTGGGTTAGAGTCTAGTTGGGGGGGGGGGTAAGGTTGGGGGTGTTCTGGATTAGAACAAGGACCAAGCCAGTGCAAAGTTAAGTGGAATTTGAGTGCAGTCTTAAAGGCTGCTGGAAGTTAGAGTAGTGTATAGAGGCTGGAAGATTGTTCCAAAGTTTAGATATGGTAAATGAAAATATGGCTTCTGCTGAGTGTTTGGGTTTGATAACAGTGAGTTGATTTTTGTTGCTTGCTCTTAAGGGCCTAGTGGAGTGATAGGGTTGGAGAAGGGGTTTGAAGGGATGTTATGGGGGTGGTTAAGTTTGAGCGAGGGTGAGTTGATTGGAGTTGTGGGAGTTCTAGCCAGTTAATTCTTTAAGGGAGATACAGTGATGGCTGTGGTAGGAAGTTTCGTTGGCAAATTTAGCAATTTTGTTGTAACAAGCATCCAGCTTGTGTAGGTCTGTCTGTCTAAGGTTGTAAGTATGGGGAGATGCATAGAGTAGGGTGGAGATTAGCTGGGAATTGGCTATGGAGGTTCTAGCCACCTTGGTTAGGAATTGGCAGCTTCGATATAATGCACCGTTTGTTGTGAACGTTTGAGAGATATGTGGGTGTCAAATCTAAGTTTTTCCACACAGTGTTCTAATGGAGAGATGATGGTATTGTCTTTGAGAATGTTGAAGTGGGGGATGTTTTGGGTGGCTTTGGAAGGTTGTAACAGGAGAAGTTTTGTCTTGGGTTGAGTAGGAGCTGAGCATTGGATAGCCAGCTTTCTACAAAAGACTGATTCCTGTGTGATTTGTTGTAGTTCTGGTAGAGTGGGGGCAGAGAAGATGAGTCATCTGCATACTGTATGAGATGCTTGTGTGGTGGCAGTATGTAGGCCATTAGTGAAAAGTGAGAATAGAAGGGGGCCAAGGATAGACTCTTGGGGAACTAAGTAACTGGGCAGTGAGGTGATGGTTATCTTCCCAGATTACTGATTGCTGGTGTCTGTGTAGATAGCTGTGGAACCAGTTGCAGGCTGATTGTGAGAAGGAGAGGTTGGGGAGACTAGAGTAGTAGCTCATGAGATACCACATCAGAGGCCATTGAGAGATCTAGAAATACAGCAGTAAAGAGGCCATTGTTTTTGTGAAAGTATAGTGTTGGTGAAGGAGAGCAGAGGTAGTGCTATGATATGGCCTGAAACCATGTTTGGTTTTGGAGAGGAGATTAACTAGGAGGTAGTTGGAGACCTGGGTCATCTTTGAGAGAGGTGAGAGGATAGCAATGGGGTGGTAATTGGAAAGGTCGGTGGAGGGGGTGCCTTTGTGGAGGGGAATGTGGGATATTTCCATATCGAGGGAACCTAGCTTTCTGTTATGGAACTGTTGATTAGAATTGAAATTGGGTAGCTAGTGGTAGCTAGTGTATTGGCTGCAGTTTTCAAGTATACAGAGGGGAGGTTGTTTGCTGCAAGTTTGGGTTTGTTTTGACAATAGTCTATGTTGGAGGTAGGTACTGAGTGAAGAAAAGGAGTGGGGGGTTTAGGGTTAGGAGTTGGGCCTGCTGTAGGGAAGTGTTTAGAGATGTTAGAGATGTTATAGTTTCAGTGAAGTGTTTGAAGGATTCAGCAATACTGCTGGAGGGAAGGGGCAATGGACGGCTGGGGGGGTATCAACCTTCCCTGGGTGGAGGATAGTGTTAATAGTGGACCAGAATTGGTTAGGGTTGTGAAAGTTTAGGGTGGATTTATAGTAGAGGAGTTTGTCTAATTTTTTTGTTTTTTGGCTTTATTGTGCAGTTCAAGGAATGATTGCCTGTTTTTTTAGTCAGCAGTGCTCCCAGGCCTTATCTCTGGATTTCATTAGGGTTCTGGTGGTCTTTTGTAACTATGGGGAATGCCTGGATCTGACTTTGGCATTTCTTACAGGAGCATGAGTGTTTAGGATGGAGAGGAAGGCACTGTTGAAGTGGACAGCCTCATTTAGGTTGAGGTATTTTAGTGGTGACCAGTTTCTTGCAGAGAGGAGATGGGGTTGAAGTTGGACTTGTTGCGTATTTGCCTGTGGATAATGGGCTTGAGACTGTGTGGTGCCGAATTTGGAAAGTGGGGGAGTGGTCACCAAGACTCAGGTAAGCAGCCTGCTAGGCAAGAGTGAGGGGCTTTGACTAGGATCCATTCAAGTAAGGTATGATTGGTAGGGTTTTTTGTTTCGGGTAGGGGATTGGATGAGCTGAGTGAATCCATGGAGATTAAGGTAAATGGGAGATTACAGGATAGCCAGTTGTTGATAGTCGCCAAGAATGATTTGTTTCCTGTGGTAGAGTATTTTGGGGTAGAGTATTCAGACTCATTTCTTTAATGTGCAATTTGAGGCACAGTATGCATTTTGAGGATTCTGGTATAAAATGCTTGAGCGACTTAGTACCTGTAGGAAAATGAGCCTTGTAAAGGTGTACTACAAATTGCATATGTACAAGAAAACCATAGTAAGGGAGAATCTTAAGACTAGAAAAACTGAGAAATTGGGTATATGGCATCATATGTGAAGTTGAACAGGATGTTTAATCAATTAGAAGCAGATACCACTGCACTGTAAGTTGGAGGGCATGGTTTCCGCTTGTCTCAATCTTGGGTGGTATGGAGGAAGAAGGGTGAGCTATGGAACCTTTTTAAAGATTCAACTGCAGAAGCATGTTGAAATGAGTCAGAAGTGTGCTGGTTGAGTCACTATTGAAAATGCAGATAGTAACCAGTGTAATGGGGACAAATTCCTGTAGACAAAACATGCATTGTTGAGTGTTACTTGGAAGTAATGTGACTTGTAAAATTACTTTACTAGGGATCTGTGAATTGTAGATGAAGGTTTTTGGTGTACTGCAATTGTAAGGGCAGATTTTGGAGGCTTATGAGTTACTAAGCCATATCTAGCCAACAATAGCAGGAAAGTCTGTGTGCAGTTGATGTATGATAGTGGGAGTGGATGTACATAAAAGGTATGAAGCTCATAGTAGTAGTCTCCTTCAATGAACTCTTCAGGTAAGGGAAAGGGGTACAATGGATAGAGTTGTGTAGGGAATGGCTGAAAAATGCATAAAGCAGGAGTTTCTTTTGGGGATAGTACTCCTACTGGAATGTGAAGGGGAAAGCCTGGTGTCATTCAATTAAACTGTGTGTGAAGGGGGGGGGGCACCATTATTAGAGCAAGTCTTAATATGTAAAGATTATAAAGGGAAATCCATAAATGCAGTGGTTTTGGTGATGAAGCCTCTAACCGAATGAGTTGGTGGAATTGTTTGCCATGCAGGGTAGATTAATCAGCCCCTCCCCAAAGCCAGCCATTCTGCCTATTTGTTTCCATCATTTAGTGCAAGGATTAGCCAGGAGGGGTCATGTGAAACTTTTGGTTGCTGTTCAGTAAAATACAAGCTGACTCTTGAATATCCAAGTCTTTGCTGAAGTAGTTGGATGCATAGTAGGACTGCTCTCAGAAAATGTGCATCTGTCATGTTGAAGCTGGCTTTTCAAATGTCTTTTCCAATGCTCAAATATTTCAGTTCAAGAGAATGCATTACTTTATTTGAAGGGATGTGGGGGTGATTGAGACTTTAAAGGGGCTCAACTCCCAAACTTTTTGTGAAGTAGGTACTGTCTCACTAACGCTACCAGTTCAGAAAGTTAGTAGGACCCCTAAAATTTGGTAACCTGTTCATTGCTTAGCTAGGTTGTTTACAACTGGTGGAGTACCATGAAGGTATAAAAATCAAATGGCTATTTAGAAAGTTTGATTGCCATGAAGGTGAAGCTTTAGGTACAAGTGGCAAAAAGGTCTTTCCTGTTGCAAAAATCCAGTTTTCCTCCAGGCAAGGAATGTCGTAATAGAGCATACAATGCTCTTTCCCCAACCACTGTTTTTGGTGGTTGAAGGTGTTAAGATTGGTATAGACAGTGGTAAAAGGTAAAGCAAATGGTTCACAGGGAGATGTAACAGGCTGAGTAAAGCTTGCAGCTGTCATTACTGGACTGCTTTAAGACTTAATTTATTGACTGTAAAACATCAAATCTTGCAGAATATAAAATTTTAAACTACAAAATCTTAGTTCAGCATAGCTGTTAAAAGGCAAAGTTGACTTTTCAAATGTACGTATTTGCAGTGCTTAAAACCTGATTTCAAAATGCTATTTCAGGCAGAGAATAACTTGCATTTGGATTCCCCATGACTTTTAGACAAGAGTCCTAGGCAGTACTGTTAATGTATAGAAAGAAGTGTTTGCCTTTCTTTTGGGCTGCATTTCTTGTTCATGATGGATGCTCCATTTTGCTGCAGAAATGTGCAAATTGCCTGGATCTAGCAACAAGATGTGCTAACCAATGTGCTGCTGCTGTCTTTGAATACATTTGTACTTTATGCAAATTTATGTAACCAGTTATGCTAATAACATAAAATGCTTTGCTTATTTAAGTTAACTTTATTGCTGCCAGCCTCTGTTTATCAATAGTGAATTCAGCCAATTTGAATTCAACTGTTGGATTTTGCCTTTCCGAGGTGTACTTTAAGGGTGTACATTGTTGGTGTGCTTGATTTGGTCTGGTCTGACTAGTGGCAGAACTTAGTGGGGAAGTGAATATTGGTACTGGAGAGAAGCCTCTTCAAAGCATTTGTGTTTAGCAATCTTGGTTTTCATTTTATGGTTTGGATAGCACTAAGATGGGCAGCCAGTACAACTTTCACTGAGTGTAAAGCATGCTTGTATATGGTGACAGTCAAGTCAGCTGTGCAGATTTACCTTTACCCTTAAGAGCAGTTTCCTCTTGCATATTTGGTCTGCAGTGTGCATTGAAAGTTGTAGCCCATTACACTATTGTATTACCTGGTAGTATCTGGTGACAAACTTGGTTGTAGGTATAAAAGATGAGTGCCAATTTATAGCATTATTTTAATTGATATAAATGTGTTTGGCTCAATTGTTGGATCTGAAACGTTTAAAGAACAGAGTTGATCGCAATGGACTTCTAAGGGAGTGTATATGAAAGGGTGCTGTTTGGCAAATGGGCTTTAACCAGGTGTAATGGCCAAGAATTCATCGGTTGACTTAAAAGCTGTTAAGTAGCAGAGTAAGAAAGGTAGTGGTGCTGTCTAAAGGTCAAGTGAAACTAGGTATGCACCAAAGGAGGGAGGCAATGTATTAATTACCCTTTACAGAAAGAAAGGTCAAGTAACTTTAGGAGATGTACTCAAGGGCTTATTGGAGGTTCAACTAATGGAGAGGGCTAATTAGAAGGCCTTTGACTTGGTTTCATCTGCTTTGCTAAAGTTACCTTTCTGGAAGACTGCTTTTGACTTGACTACAAGCAGCTAGTTTAAATATACTTAGACCCATTATGTAGTGCAGAAGCAAGAAATGAATATTGAACAAGCAGTGCAAGGTTGTCTCAAAGTTCATGTGGTTGACTTCAATGATATTTGAGTAGATATGGTATTGAATGTTCTCGCAAAGCAAAATGAGCTGCTTTTTTGAGCTTGTGCATTGAAAGCCTCTGGCTAGATTACGAAGTTTGTGTATTAATGTGTAATGTATTGCACCACTACAGTAGTGGAGGATGGAAGCTATGGTTTGCACAGCAAAATGGAAACCAAGATTGACCAAATGTAGCATTCCTCCTAGTACCACAGTAAAATTATAAAATGCGAAGCAAGCTAGTGGAGTCGCATAATGTTAAGGATATTAAATACTGAACTTGCAGTTATACAGATGTCTTGCTTTATAACTTCTTGGGGGGGAATTCACTGTGCTTATCAGCAGGTCCTCTGACACAATGCTGAGCATTTCTTGCAAGGAAAAGGCTGAAACGGACCAACTTGCATGGTTTAAAATAGTGTACTTAGAATTGTTTGCATGTAAGGGGAAAACCTTATTGGCATCCCTTAGTGTAAGACATCAAATTCAATCTGGTTTCCATTACAAAATGAGAGCAATTAAAGAAATTGTCCTTTCAAATGCCACAGGTTTGGGGTACAAATGACCAATAAAGGATATTGGTTGGTGTGCTTTTGGGGATTGAAGCAGAATAAAAAGGCAAGGGGAACCTCTAAGCTGAATATCTGTTTACAGTAAGTCTTCTGATTTGGTAACGTGTAGTAGCTTCCCCTCCATAAAGAGATGTTCATAGTGTTACACTGCTGCAGTCATTACACTTGGGTTATCCTGCCGTCAGGTGGTTCCCCAGTCAGCCTGAGTTCCAAAGTCTTGGTCCGGCGTCTGTTGCTGTTGCCTCCTCCCTGACGTCCATGTGACAGGGTATACAAGATGCAGCAGATGCCATTTTCTTCAGTCTTTCTTGCTGCGCGGTACCCAAAGCAAAAGCAGTTTGCAAGTGCCAGTCGGCCAACTCCTGGGATTTTCATTCTGAATCCAGAACCGAAGTCTTCTACAAAGCCAAGTACCCCATTAGGGAAACTTTTTTCTTGCCTCAGATGTCAGTAAAAGTTAATTATTTCTTGTGGGAAGCAAATATCTCATAAGGATTTCCATTCCTATTGTATCCCATGCCTAGGCCCAGACCACGACATCACTGGTTGTCGGTTTTGTGCTAGGTTTAACAAGCGCACTATTAAACATCTGTTTGATTTTGCCCGACATTATTTTGGCAGAAAATTCAATTACACCATGCCGTCAGAACTTCCGACGACCGGAATACATAAAAAGCGCAAAGACA
Source organism: Protopterus annectens (assembly GCF_019279795.1). Lineage (NCBI taxonomy): Eukaryota > Metazoa > Chordata > Ceratodontiformes > Protopteridae > Protopterus > Protopterus annectens. The sequence continues at coordinate 1,202,663,408 of NC_056739.1, read as the reverse complement.
AGGATAGGCATCCGAGGCCCAAAACTGACTAAGCCTCTTCTAGGCCAGTCGACGGTTCTCTGGTTTTCAGCAAGGTGCCTTTGCAGCCCCTGACTACTGCTTCTGCAGAACCACAGGCCGCCTCAAGCTCCCATGTGGAGATGGCTGGGCCTTTGGACGCACAAGCTTTTCAGCCTACTGAAACCCTTCAGAGTGATTCTGAGTAGCTGAGCAACAAGCAGCTTCAGAGGGTGTGTTCAGACCTACTCGGTTAAGCATTAAAGTCTCTGCTAAGTCTAAGCCTCTTTTAAAAACACAAATTCAGCATTCTCCAGGACAGGCCTCCATGCCTAAAACAAATGCTCAAAATGGCCGAAGACCTAATCACTCTGATCAGGGGGTCCCATCCCCCTCCTGATAAAAGGCCTAGACAGGATGCAGACTGACTCGTCCGACCAGGTGTCCATCTCGGACTCCTCAGACCTAGGATATTCTTTACCCCCTTATGAGGATTCGGATGCTGAGGAATCAGTTCCATCAGCCTCTCTGCCTGAGGACTACTCCTTTGGGGAAACCTTAGAGATTCCAGAGCATTAGACAGATGGGAAAAGAAAGTATATACGTCTGCAACTTTAGCAATGAGAGCCTTAAATTGCCAGTTTCACATGCTAAAATATCTGCAATTTTTGATGTCTCAGTTGAAACAAAAAATGCTTCCAGATTCAGATCCTCCTAATTTTAAAGAAATTCAGGATTTATTGCATGCAGCTGAACAAGTGGGAAAACATACTTTGCAATGTGGTTTTGATTCTTTAGAAGCCTCCTGTAGAGTAGCAGTTACAGGCTCTGTCATTAGAAGACATGCTTGGTTAAAAACATGCATTACCAGATCATGTTAAAGCAAAATTATTGGATGCACCTTTGCAGCAGGATGTGTTATTTGGAGTTAAGGCAGAAGAGGTATTAAAATGGAGGATAAGGCAAAATCTATGCACACGGTGAAGGATTTCTTACAGGTTCAGCCTCCTCGATTTAGCAGAAATTGGCCAACTAAGAATTGGTCCTTTCCAGTTACAGCAGACCTCAAAGGGGCAGATACAGATGTCCAAGAGGTAGAGGTCAACCACAAGGTCCTTACAGGCCTTGGCAATGGGGTGCATCAGGCCAGAAAGAAGGGGAGGACAGGCCTCAACCATATAAAAAACAGCCCCAATGACTTCCCACTACAGCTGCCAAACAGCTCTCTTGGCAGCCCCCTTGGGAGGAAAACTGGCACTTTTCTATCATAATTGGCATATGATCACCAAAGACAAATGGGTTCTCAACATTGTATCTCAAGGTTACAGGTTCCACTTTCACACTCTGCCAAGGTTAAAAGGAATGCAAAATCTGCCACCAAATCAATGGGCAGAGGCACAAAAACAAATTACAGCACTCATGGACATGAGAGCTATTCAAAAGGTACCACCACAGGAGCAAGGACAAGGATTTTACTCAAGACTCTTTCTGGTTCCCAGAAAGGACAAAGCCTGGAGGCCCATTCTGGATCTTTCTTCTCTAAACACTTACCTGGATGTTCCGAAATTCAACATGTTGACACTACAGCAGCTTCTTCCCATGCTGGGCAAGAAAGCTTGGCTTGTGACCTTGGACCTCAAGGAGGCATACCTGCATGTCACTATCAGACAAAACTGCAGAAGATGCCTCTGATTCATAGCTGGTTCAATGCACTATAAATTCTCTGCACTGCCCTTTGGTTTATCTACTGCGCCCAGGGTTTTCAGTGTCTGGCACCAGTAATTGCATTTTGCAGACAGAAAGGAATTCAAATTTATCTGTACCTGGACGACTGCCTGATTCAAGCAGAGAGCAAGGACATTCTTAAGCATCTGGAGTTTGTAAAAAAAATTAAGTTGCCTGGGGTACACAGAAAACTAACAGAAATCAAAACTAGTGCCAGCTTGAACACAATGACCCAGATGGCTTCTCACACCAGACAAGCAAAGACAACTGACTCAATATTTTCAATTGATGGCAACAAAGACCAAACTCCTGCAAGAAAATATATGCAGGCCTTGGGTTACATGGAATCTTGCATACTACTAATTCCATATGCCAGACTACATATGAGGAAACTACAATGGTACCTAAGGAGTGTATGGTCTCAACACAGTCAAAGTTTGGAAACCGTTATACCACTAATCCCTTGCCTTCAACAGGAGTTTTGATGGTGGGCTCAAGCTAATCACCTCGAGGGACAGCCTTTTACTCAACCCACAGCCAGGCAAACACTGACAACAGATGCATCGGATTATGCCTGGGAGCACACATGGCAGGAAAATGTATTCCGGGCAAGTGGCCCGCAGAATAAAGGCATCTTCACATCAGAGATGCTAGCTGTACAAAATGCCCCTATAGCTTTCAAGGACCTGCTGTATCCAGGACAACTACTAAAGACAGACAACACCACAGTTGTGGTACATAAACAAGCACGGGGGCACTCACTCCTACCCCCTCTGCAGACGAGCCATGACCTTGTGGAACTATCAAGTTCATCTGCAGGCACAATTCCTGCCAGGAGAGACACTGGCAGACGACTTAAGCAGAAACATCATGGATCCCCACAAATGGGAATCGAATCCACAAATATTCAGAATGACCACACAGAAATGGTGGAGCCTGGACATAGATCTGTTTGCATCCCCAATGAACTGCCAGCTACAGAAATTCTGCACAAGGAGTTACCATCCACAAGCATGGAAAGTGGATGCCCTCTCATTCAGCTGGAAAAACCTACAAGTATATGCTTTCCCACCACTCTCTCCTTACAAAGGTACTCAAAAGCCAGGCAAAAAGAGCCAAATATGATCCTGATTGCACCAGACTGGCCACGCCAGCACTGGTACCCAATCTTAAAGAACTTAGAACAAGGACCACCCTGGTTTTTGCCTCAAATCCCACATGCTGACTCAGCACAACAATCGGATACTTCAGTCAGCTAAAGACCTTAAACCTAGCTGCATGGAAGATTCCTTGGTCAAGCAAGCAATGCCTCTCTCCAAGGCTGTTATGGATGTCATTCTGAGGGCCAGAAGGCCTAGTACCAGGAAAGCCTATTTGGATAAATGGAAGAGATTCTGTGCCTGGAACCAGGCTCACAGCCTTGACCCTCTTGTCCCAAACATTCCTCAGATACTACAATATTTAACTGAGTTGCTGGACGAAGGCCTCTCCTTTTCATCCAAGATCCATGCCTCTGCCATCTCTGCTCATTACAACATGGATCCACCAATTTTCTCTAATCCTTTGCTAAAACAGTACCTCAGAGGGGCTAAAAACATAAGACAGCCCCGTAGAGCACCTACTCCAACTTGGGACCTCAACTTTGTTTTGGAAAATAACTTTACCTCCTTTTGAGCCAGCTAACACAGCAGAATTAAAATGTCTCTTGGAAAACTGCTCTGCTCCTGGCAATAACATCAGCACAAGGAGTTTCAGAATTACAGGCACTAATGGCAGTGGAACCTTCCCTCATTTTCCACCAGGACAGGGTGTCTTTAAGACCTAACCCTACATTTATGCCAAAGGTGGTATCAAGTGTGGCTCTAAACCAACCTATTCACTTGCCAACTTTTTATCCAAAACCACAGAATAAAGGTGAGAGACTACTGCATTCTTTGGACATTCACAGGCAGTTGTGCTTCTACTTGGACAAAACCAAAGCTTTCAGAAAATCTGAGCAATTATTGGTAGCATATGCTGCGGGAGCACAGGGAAAAGCAATTTCAAAACAGACCAGACAATTGCATACATTTCTGCTATACACACCATGGAAAACCTGTACCTAGCAGCATTGGATCTCACTCCACCAGGGCAACAGCCACTTCAACTGCCTACCTCAGAGGAGTACCTACCAAGGATATTTTGGAAGCAGCAACTTGGGAGTTCTGTGCATACCTTCACCAAGCATTACCATCTTCCTCTATACTCTAAAGCCAGAGCTGGCTTTGCCACTGCAGTACTGCAGGGCCTTATAGCCACCCCTAATGCCTTGTAGAACCAGCCACCCTACCTCAGCTTTGGGATTCTACCCAAGTGTAATGACTGCAGCAGTGTAACACTATGAACATAGTACAGTTTTGTACCTACCATAAATGTAGATGTTGGTGTGTACACTGCTGCAGTCCAAGTTACCCTCCCTCCTTACCTTCTTACTTGCTGGTACGTACCTGTCTTCTACCCTTTACTACCTATGGGGAGTATTTGCTGGTAACTGAAGTTGTTTGCTTTTCTTATGTATGTTTGATTAGCAATTTGAATTGCTTACCTATTTGGGGGCACCTGACATTTGGGGCAAGAAAAACTGAAGAAAATGGCATCAGCTGCATCTTGTATACCCCTGGCGCACTGATGTCAGGGAGGAGGCGACAGCAACCAACGCTGGACAAAGACTTTGGAACTCAGGCCGACTGGGGGAACCGGCCGACTGGGGGAACCACCTGACTGCAGGATAACCCAAGTGTAATGACTGCAGCAGTGTATACACTAACATCTACATTTATGGTAGGTACAAATCTGTACTTTTGGTTTAACACATTGTTGCGCACATTTTTAAAAGGTGCAGAGCACCTGCTCAGCTGTAGTCTGAGGTTGCTAAACTTGATGGGCAAAGACTAGCCTGTTTAGGTCTTTTGCAATTACTGCTCTAACTCATTCAGTGGGTCTGACCCTCTCTGGAGAAGTACTTGTTGGATCCATAGTAGTAGTTGCGTTTTGGTTTGTTTAGAAATGGGGCTGTTTTTCACTAAAGGATCTGATTGGAAGTTAATTTGCAGAGGACATGCATTCTGCACCTGCCTTCAGGCAATTATAGTTGCTACAAAAGCTTGAGGCAGAGTAACAATCCACACTCCAAATATCTGTTCTGGCTATACTTTGTCTGGTTCTGACATTTGGAGTGGAATTCTAAAATTCTCTGAAGTGAGTTCCTTAAAATAGGAATGGTGATAGGCATGCAGCCTAAACTTGTAATTTCAGGAATAGTCATTTGGTAGATGGCTTTCTTTGCTTAAGGAGGGGGGGGGGGCGATTTAACCTTTAACACTACTTGTGGTCAGTCGCTTGCTGTTTTTGGCATTTGTGAAGTCTAGGTATGGTTATCCACTTCAGGCTACTGTTGCAGTAACTGGTGCATACTACCTTCAGGCTCTGGCTCTGTTCCTTCAGTACAAGCCTAACATGATTCTTGCTTGTCAATGGCATTCTTAACACTCGAGACTTAATTCTTCCTGTGGGTATTGCTCCAGATTCTCTAACGTTCTCAAAGAACCAGTGTCCTATTTTTCCTGAAATAGCTTAATCTGCTGTACATAAGCGGCAAAGTTACTTTTTCAATTCTATACACAATTTAATTGGAAAGAATATTGTCCTTGTATACCTGAATTACATTTCCACACTTACTGTAAGTCAGTTCTAATGTAAAATCTTTCCGTCTGTCATCAAACCGTTGCTTTTTGGGTACATGTATTTCCTGTAGTCTACTCCTTGTGTGTTGTATGCAACATCTTGGCTATGTTTTAAGCCTTAAGGCAAGTATAAATATATCAATGTTGGATTTTAATAAGTGACCCAGCATGTGATCCTATTACATTCATATTTTCTGTGACAACTAGCTTTGTCTACACAGGGTTCCGTATACTGGGTCTTTCCAATTTTATATTTTCTTTTCTGTTACAAATCCAATGATCTTTGCTGATAGTTTACATATCTACATATTTTAGGCTCATTTGCATGCAAGCAATAATGCCTGATGGCTATATCAAAAGTTATACAAGCCCTAAAGAAATAAGGGATATTAGTGGATGATTGTGGTATTCCATTACTATAGCCCATGATGTCCCCATGGTAGTTGTACTGTGATTTCTGTTTTGTAGCCAAGGTGCTATTTAAGTGTATATGCCCACTTTCCCTAGTTTGCATACAAATTCATTTGACTTTATAGTAGGCTGCTGCTGTAAAATCTATATACCACTTCAGTCTTTATTTCAGTAGCCATAACTAAATTGGCAAATACTGTATAATCAGTAGTCAACAATCTACTTTGCCAAATTAACTCGTCTGGTTTCCATTGAACTTTCTAAAATTTAGTACAATTGACTGATATATTGTGAACTCTTCCTTTTGTGAATGTTTAATGATACACTACCACTACTGAGCTACCAATAAGTTTATTAAAATTTTATATATATATGCGTGTGTATATATGCGTGTGCATGTGTGTATGTATGTATATATATATATATATATATATATATATATATATGTATGTGTATATATAATATATATGTGTGTGTATTGCTAAAACTTGTATAAAGCTCTGTTTTGAAATACCACTAAACTTTCACAGTTGAATTTCTCTGTTTCAGTAATTCTGTTTGCGCTCCTATTCTACTTTCACTTACCACTGTTTGCTCAAAGTGGTTAAAATTAGTAGCAGTAAAATCAGTCTGCTGTTTTTTTGATTGCCTTCCAGTTTCCCAGTGGCACCACTCAACCTTGCAAATGGTATTTAAGAAAAACTAAAGACTTTAAAGTTTAGTGCTTTGTCACATTTTCATGTGGTTTACCAAAGGCCATTTACTTTGCTGTCCAAAGCTTTATCCTGACCTTTAAACATGATTAGGAAAAAGCTAATGTTCATCTGAATATTTCAAGATGTCCTAGTGCCTAAAAATGTCTTCCAGAGTGGAGGTTTCACAGTGCGTTCTTGTAATTGGCATGCATGTGAAACATGGGTAATTCAGGGTTCAGGCTGAAGTGATTAAAGATGCCACTCGAGTAATCACAACCAGATAATCTCTTAAGTTCACTCACCAGTGTACATAATCCCACCAGCTTTGGTCTCACTGACATTGCATTGCCCAGGTTTTCAAAAGGAAATGTTTTCAGTAAGATCATGGCACCATAGTAGGCACTCAAATCTACATCCATCTTTCCCATTACTTTGGCCAATCAGTGCTGGGATCTTTAGAAAACTGTCATATTGCATAGAAACTGAGTTTTTAGAAATCCTCACATGCAAAATGTTGGAATGAGGTTTAAGGCAGGAGTTGAGCAAATTATATATGTAATGAATGAGGTTTAAGGCAGGAGTTGAGCAAATTATGTACGTAATGCTGGAGTGAATGTCAATCCTGTATAATGCAAGAGTTATTTTCTATTGTAAACTTAAAATATGTAGATTTAATAAAGGTGTTTACCATACCGAGAGTGGTGCATGCTGAAAATTTTTAAACAATTTTGCTATAGCTTGTCTGAATCCGGTTGTCATTCATGTAAGTGTTGGAGATATGAACTTTCTCTTGTATGGTTTTATTTGTATACATTAATCAAATCTATCTGAAAGATAATCTATTGGTGGCATAGCATTTATTTGTAATTCTAAGAAATACACCAATCCATTTAATGAATTCTTTAAACACAACCCATCTTCCCCTTGTACACAATCTTTGAACTTGTTTCAAAACCAGGTTTATTGTTCGCAGTCTATTTTCTTAAGGTTAAAGTAAATGCACAAGTACTATTTAAATCAGTTCTACATCTGCAAGTGCCACATACTCTTATAATTGCTGCTGACCAAAATTCTCATTAAGTAGAGTTCTCATCTAATATCCCTGTTATATTTGTTTGGAGACTGTTGCCTTGACCAGTTCCTCTTTGCAGTGTTTACATGTGAGGACCCACTTGATTCTTTTCCACCTGTTTTCCCCCTTTTTCAGTGAAACATCAGTACCACCTGTGAAACTCGCAGTTTGATTTTGGCTGGTTGCCTTTTACCACATATTTTGGACCTGTCATTCCTGGTTTTCTGTCCAAGTTTTCCTAGTTGCTACTAATTTCATTGTGGAGATATCCAGAACATCTCCATTAGTGTGTTGTTTTTTTTTTCTTTTACTGCCCTTCCTGTCCTTTTATCTTTCATCACTCATCTTGGTTTTGGGCTGTATTACTTCCTGCTTCTGTTGCTTCTCTACATTATGCTGCAAATTCAATAGTCTTGGAATGTTCCAAGGTTGGTTAACACTTTTTTTTTTTTTTTTTTACTTTAAGCTTTTGTGCTAAGACACTTGTCACTGCTTGATCTGATGTTCCCATTAGTAGTATCTACAATTTTTCAGAAACTGTTTAGCAAATATACCCTCAGTTTTAATACTTTAAGCACTCTAATTTGTATTTGTAATCCTACAATATCTGTGCCCTTCCCCCAAATTTTGCTGTCCCCTTTGAGAGACTTTTGAGTAACTTCTACTGATTTCATTAGTGCATATTGATGTGAAGTACTTCGCAATAATATATCCCTTGAAATAAAGGCCTTATTGTTAGTACAGATATGGGATTTCCCCAGGTTGTACTGGAGTCCTTCCTGCCACCATCTCAATGCTATGGAAGCAGAATAGAAATGAGTTTGTCCTCATGTTTACACCATGGGACCTAAAGTTATTACAGTTTAAGCATCAACTGCAAGTGCCATCAGAAACATTTAAAATGGCACGTGCTACAGTATGTGTAACCTCTGCAAGTCAAGAGCAGAATTGCCTCATTCTTTTGAATAAGTATGCAGATGTCTGTAATGTTGCCTAATATTTAGGCTAGAATATCTTGTATGCAGTAATTGCACTTTATTCGCAGGGAGTAGCTTTCAAAAACTTGCTCTGAATGCTTCCAGCTATTTAGATTTTGCAGATAGATCCATCTACCAGGCCAACTATGAGCAATCTTTTGTGAAACTCTACTTATTAAAAACCACACACCTTCTGTGAGAATGGTGAGCTAAAAGACCTCTACAGGAGCCTAAAATTGGCATGGATGCTTTTTTTAAACATTGTAATATATGCTCCCTGCTTCTGCTTAAAATCTTTTGTACTGCTGGAAAATCTTTTGTACTGCTACCTACAGGAACCGTTTAGTCCTGTTATGTTTTGCACAGCCTAAACACCCTAGGGAAAACTTGGATTTGTGTGCATGCTTGTCAAAGTGAAATGCTTTCTATTTTGAAACCAAACATCAATAAAATGCAAATATTCTGGGTTTGTTAGCCTGAAGACAGTTTTAGCAAACTTTCAAATGCATCCATATGGCTAAAGCTGCTTGGGGCCTTGGTAATAGCCTACCTCTCAACTGTATAAATTTTCACAATGTGCAGATATTTGCCTCATTTTTGGTCTGTTCCTCATAAAGGTTGTGGCTTTCTGGCAAATCACTGAAGACTGAAGTCACAATGACAAATTTGAGTTGCAGACTTTATACCCTTCAGAAAATATATTGCAAAACCTGTTCTAGCAACTTTCTAAGTTTATAGGAGCAATATTTAAATTCTGTCCCTATTTTTGGGCTTTTGTCCCCCTATTCTTTCTGGCTTTGTCTATATTGCACTGAGATGATAAAAGGACATTTCATTTCTTATACATTTCAGAATAAGAATGTGATTGGTAGTAATTAAGTGTAAAGATGCATACTACTTTTCACTGTGTAAATGGTGACTGGGTATAAAATCTGACAAACTCAACTAGTATCACTGTGGTAATGAGCACCTGTCTAATGGATAAACTGCTTTTAATCTATTGCACTTCAGATTTCATTTTGGAAATTTGACAGTTGACTGCAAAAAACACACTACTGCTATTCTACCTTGGGGTTTCAGTGCAGTATTGTGTTGAATTGGACTGTACCATTTTAGTTGCTGCAGTCTGGCTTTCAGACCACAGAAGACACCACTTCAGCTTGAAAGCATGGCTTTGTAACCCTTGCATGTTGAAATGCAGCATTTTTTCTTGGTGAAATAAGGTTTTACTTCTCATTGTAACATCTAATGTTCTAAAAAAAGTTCAACATGAGCAAATTGGCACATTGTCTTTTGGCTATAGGGAATGTAGCAGTCACCTTACATGAGACTTAAAGTATGTTTAATTACTTTGACAGTCTTGCAACAATTTTTGATGGCATGTTTATGGCTGTCAGTGAATAGATACTTACTGCAGTGTAGATTTCACCCAGTGTTTTGTCCTGTGAACTTTTTGTATTTTGTTCATCTCCCCAGGCCTTGGAAATCATCTAGTTCAAACTTCTGTGGTTGCAAATGATGTGCAGCTTTAGAGCCACACATGCTCCTGATGAACATAAGCTTTATGAAAACTGAAAAATTTGATTTGGGTTCTGGTTACTGAGGTAGAGAATGAGCAATTGCAAAGTCAAAGTCAAGCTTTCGTTTTACCTAGTTGAGAGACCTAAAAATGTATTCAGTAGAATTTGAAGATGGATGGTTTAAGACTTCCACTTCACATTTTGAGGCATACTCTCCTCAGACTATCCTAACTGGTGTCTGTAGCAGTTCATAGTTTAGATTTGAGCAAAAAAAATATGTGGTGTTAACAGATTAAGTGCTTGGTTTGAAGCTGTTGTATAGCATGCTTAAATAATTAATGGTAAAATTTAGTGCACATCACTCAAGTCCCATTGTAGTGGATAATTGCAAGTCTAGACAGATTTCATAGATCAGAAACAAAGTAACAAGATGGGGTAGATGGAGCTGAGCAATCTTTACAAGGCAAGACTCACTAAATGAATGTTTAGAGGTAAGATGTGCTGTATATCAGAGCCCTATAATTAGGCTAAAGTGAAGTTAAACTACAACTGTTAAAGCAAAATGTTAGCTAATGTAGAATGCAACATGTTTGCCAGTGGCTTCAGCTGTAGAGATTGTGGCTTCTCATGGGTTGTCTAATACTACATTTACATGCAACATTTGGGGAAAGTGGGTATACAATTGTTTGTAGACAAACATGGCCGAGACTTAAACTAAGTCTACCAGTAGGCTGTTCCGAGGTAGAAAAGTAATGTCCCACCGAGGCTGAAGATACTAGTGAAAATGGAGTAAGCCAATTGTGACTGGAAGAAAATGGCTCCATTTGCAATACCTTGTAAGGCGTTCCTAAAAGTTAATGGGAAAAATAAGCAATTACATATCCAGTGATACTTTATTTCACTAGCTCTGGACATTGTTGGTATTATGGCCAAGATAAAAAGGGGGGGGGGGGGTGTGATTCACTTTCACAGAACTTGACAAAGGATGAGAAGCAGCTTTTTATAGAAACCTCAGTTTGGCCATGTTTCTGTGGACAGACTGCTTAAGGAGTGAGGACATTTTATTTCTAGACTGAAATGCAAGTAAACATAAGTATAGCAGCACTAGGCCTGTTGGCATGCCTCTGAGACTGTTGCTATGAACACGAGCTTGGTACATAATTATGTAAACTGATTTTACATTTTTTGGTGTAGGGTTGCCACCTGTCCCTCTTTGGGCAGTTGTGTCCTGCAAAAAATATTTCATAAGTTTTCTTTAATAGTTGCATAAAATGGTTATTTTGTATCAAACACCTAAATGTTATATGAAATAGCATAAGCAACTCGAATGCTGCAAGAGTAAACTCTCATTTGCACAGGACATGGGCATGTTTTGTCATGCAAAATCGTTTCTGAAAAAAATGTCCCACTTTGGGCATTTGCAAAAGTGACCATATTTTGGTAGTCTCTATATTCATAATGCGGTCATCAATTTGTCAGTCTTTGTTTGTCCAGCAAAGTTCAGTGGCAGTGGGGGAGAATTCAGTAATTGGGGATAAATGTGCAGTCCATGGAGCAAGAAGGCTTTTAGAAAGATGCAGTAAGACAATAGCACATGTTACAACTAAAAGCTAGTGAATACAATCAAAAATGCATTGGACTGAGGTTTGGAAAAATACTACATACTGTGACTGCAGTCCTTAACTTGTCAGAAGAAACCACCCCCCCCCAGAGTAAATTAGCTGGTCTAGAAGGCAGCATGGAGTGTGGTAACAGTATTTTTCAGCATTATTTACATCAAGGATGGCACTTTTGAGACAGTGTTACTGAACGTTTGGCCCAGACTTTAGCACTAAAACTTCATACCAGTGATAAAAGGTTTGAAGCTTACAGGGTTTTTGGATATCTGTTTTTTCTACATTGACTTGGAGGGCAACTTTCAAAAAGTTCCTATTTTAAATATGAGCACCTACTCATTTTTAATAACTTCACAGGATAATTTGGAATCCAGCATTGGAAGCCGAAGGGATATGTATTCCTTGGATGTTATAACTAAGGATTTTGATAACATTTTGTATTGAATATGTACAGGAAATAAACTTTCACAATTTCCTATATTAACTGATGGCAGACACCTTTAAGTCAGTTTGGTAAAGGGGAAGGTTTGGCTAGGATGGTCTTCAAAATAGGTCACTTCATTTTTGATGCAGATAAGTAGATTTTATGGAAGAGGTACCCCTTGGGATTTAAGTATTTACACTGTGGTACTGAATAAAAGGCATTTATCTACCACTAACTATGTGATGGTTAAATTTTAAATATTTTGTCCAGCCTCATGTAAAGCTTAGAAGTTGAATATGCTGTAATCTTGGGTGGGCTGTAAAAGCACACTGGTGTGGGAGTGGGTGTACAGGTGGGGTGTGGGGGGTGTTAACCTTTTGCATAGGTTAATGTCTGGATTAATGCCATTGGCTTAAGTGTCCTTCAGTTACATAAGCTTGAAAAATGACTATTGCTATAAGGAATGCTGAGCTGCTTGCATATGCAATGATAAGTGTCCCCTTTAACAAATATTCAGTGTGAGTAAAGTCGGCTGAATGCAGTTGTGAAATTTAACTCTGCAGATGCATGCAGGAGTCTCCCATTGCTGACTTTTTCCATGCAGACAAATTGTCTACAGGTACAAGCAATCTTGAGTTTTGAAGGAAATGCGGAATGTAGAGGTGTAAGGGCAAGCAGTTCAATAAATTTAAATTATTGGAAATAAAGAACTTTGTTGGCCTTAATACTTCTAATGCATATTATACAACAGTATATATAATTTTAAATAGTGCACTAACTGGCTAAATGTTAATGTTTTCTGAAAGCACACAAGCTGTTTTTCACATCTGGGTGTAAGAGCACAGGCTGTAATGTTCTTCAGTGTGGATAACGGTAATTTTAGGTTGGGTAGTGCGTATGGTTTGCAGCTGTTTATTTGAGGTAATTGTACTAATCCAGAGGGTTAAACTAGGTACATCTTCAAAAAAATTAAGTTTATGTTCTAAGTTAATAGGTTAAGGGGGCACTGAAAATTTAGAGGGTTTTCATTAAAACCGTTTTAATGTGACAAGTTCAAATGGAGATGGTAAACTGTATATAAAATATCAACCTGCCAGACATTTGTGTGCTTGTAATAAATTTGAAATACATATTCAAAAAAGAAATGTCATAGGTGGGAACTAACTTCTTGGGGGGTTGGTGCAATGGTTAAGGTGTGTACCTTTGCAAAGTACATGGTTTGATTCACACCCATGGAAGAAAAATTGGCTAGGCTTAAATGGCCGTCAAGGGCAGCTAGCCTAGTACTTGACTGTAAACCTGAGACTACACTCCATATATAAATGGCCTTGCATGTATAGACAAAAGTGTACTGAATTAAATTAAGAAATGAAGAGTACAAATAGCAATGCAGCAGGAGATGCATCTGCAAAGAAGCATGAAAATTTGGAAGATTTCAGGATGGATATTCAGTAGAATATCTGAAACTAAGCAAAGTAATTTAATCTTACAAATTGCTAGAAGAGCTCCAATAGTGTTGGAGGGGGAAGAGTGGCAGATTTGCATCAAGAGGCTTCTGGCAAGGGAAGATTATGCTGGCATGTGTTAATCCACCAAAAGCTGTTGGAGCTAATGAACATTTTGGTAGAAATCAACTTCTAGCAGGGAATGTTACTTGTAGGTGGGGACTGGAACTTGTAACAGTGGGGGGTTTATTTGGGGGACTTTAAATGGGAAGTGAAGATAGCTTTCTGAAGAGAATTATGAAAATATTTTTGGTATGGAAGACCTTCAGTAGTATTCCTCAAAGTGCAATTCGCCATAACATGTCCACTTAATTGAAAGTTTAGACACATTCAGGTCCTGTGCAAATAAAAACTAAGATTATGAATGTAGAGAAATACAATGGTGTTTTCCCATCCACCTGTTGAACAGGAATTTAAGGAATGGATAGTGGAAATTGAGTAACTAGGGAAGAAACTTTCAGAAGTTGTAGGTGAGGGGGATAAAATGAAACTGGAGTTTAAAAATAATGTAGAAATAAGGTGGTTAAGAATTGAGGGGCTGACAAATTAGTGTAGCACAAGAGGAATTTCTCAGAACAAGAGGAGCAATTAAAGTGCTAGAGAAAATAAGGGAGTATCTGGATAATGCAAGTTTAGAAAGATTGCTTTTAACTGTCAAACTCCAGTGCATACAGTTGTAGCTCATCTTGGGCAAACAGTAGAAAGGGTTTTCATTAAACGTAGGAGCCTATAACAAGAAAAATAAGAACCCGTAGAGGTACTGGATATTTTTAGAATTATGATCATTTGCATAAAGCAGGAAAACGCAGAAATCAAGAGCACAAATGGAGATTTATGGAAGACTTTAGTTCAACTGTTCAGCTGCATCTACCTCTAACCTGAGAATACTAATGTACAATCTGCAGAAAAGTCTCCCGGAACAGGTGGTATTCCTGTGCAGGTTTGGAGGGAAGAAAGTGATGACCAAAACCTTCCACATCTCTCATTAGTATTTAAGAGAAGCACCAACATTTTGGAAGAAAGTTGTGGTAACTGTAATAGCTAAAGATGAAGAGCCAAAAAACCCACCTTCATATAGACCCATTTCAATTTTAAACCATGATTTAGTCTATAGCAGCTAAAAGAATGGCAAGGGTGTTGCCAAAATTAATGGATATGTCACCATGTGGTTTGTGGAGGGGAAGCAAACATTTGCTAACACTAATAGAACAGTGATCCAGTTGAAGCGCATTGTAAAAAAAAATACTGATGCTTGTTGGGTTATAATGCAGAGAACATTAAACAGGGCAAGCCTGGAATGAGTAGGGCAATGGAAGCATTTGTATTCCCTGATACAATGTTGATAGGATATGAAGGATCTGAGGCAAGAATTAGTGGGAAGGCTCCTAATATGTTTAGAGAAAGCTATGCAAGCAAAGTGCCTCCCTGGTCTCCCTCCCCCTTATATTTGACAATTGGCAAAAAAATAAGGGACTCAAATTCAGCTGTACAGATATTTTGTACTGATAAATCCAGGATATCTGTGAACATTAAGACAAGTCCATCTTTAGATTTATATTCTTTAAAAAGGCTGTAGCTGTAAGTTATGTACCCATCTTTATGGGGGCATGTATTTAGGAGTATGGACTTAAAAAGGTTTCTGTTATGGCAGTTAAGGATATGTGGGATGAGGTTAAACAAACAAATACAAAAAATAAGAAACTGTAATATCTGTCAATGTAAGATGCAAGTAGTGAATGTTTAGTCCCTTCATCTTTATATACATCTTTTAAGAAACCTCTTTGCCTGTCATACAAGATTTAATCATACATTTCCTATAAATGAAAACAATAGTAAGTGCAGTTACAAACGTACATCAATTATATATCCAGTCAGTCAAATGTTACATAGCTCATTCAAATCCTGCCTTTAATCCTAGTTTCTTCTATGCATGTATTCAAACAATTGCCATTTTTTCCTACATAATTTGCTCCTACCTTTTTCTAAAAAATCCCAATTCATTTTCTCGTATTCACTATTAGCAAAGATGGTTTAGATTTTTATTTACATGCATTCATAGCTCCCTATAACCCTGATATACTCGCCATTACAGAAACCTGGCTTAAACCCAGTATCCAAGATTAAGGCTTTCTTCCCCAGGGTATAATACACTTAGATCTGATGGAACAAATCGGAAAGGAGGAGGAGTAGCCATTCTCTTTTTAAAAAAAAAAAAAAAAAAAAAAAAAAAACCTTGACCTCCAGCTCCTGCACACCACCCACTTTTCAAAATGCTGAAGTCCTATTTTCTGTCCTGTCCATAAACACCAAGAAGATCAATATAATATGCTGCTACATACCTCCAAGCAACAACTCTTCTCATAATAGAAGACATCCTACACTGGACAAAGGACTATCTACCTCAGGAAACCATCCTACTACATACCTCCAAGCAACAACTCTTCTCATAATAGAAGACATCCTACACTGGACAAAGGACAATCTACCTCAGGAAACCATCCTACTAGGAGACCTTAACACTGACTGGGCAGCCTGCAACTCCAGCAG
Organism: Protopterus annectens; assembly: GCF_019279795.1. Lineage (NCBI taxonomy): Eukaryota > Metazoa > Chordata > Ceratodontiformes > Protopteridae > Protopterus > Protopterus annectens. Next base: position 1,202,647,197 of record NC_056739.1, on the reverse strand, counting down.
CCCCTCTACACACTAATCTGTATGGGTTCTCGCAACTAATTGAAGAACCAACTAGAATAGATGAGAAATCAAAGTAAGAATCCATACTGGACTGGACATTAACCAACTATCCCAAACAAAACTATACATTAGGCTGTCTCCCAGTTAAGTGATAATCTCGCCACCTTCCTACTGCAGAAACACTCCTCCAATCACCCCAAACCAGTAGTCTACAAATTTGTACGTGATGACCGTAACCTTACCCCACGATACCTAAATACTGTCCTAAGCCACTGCAACTGGGAACCACTACGGACACTCTGGTTAGACCAGACAGTAGACTACTTCAATACTACCTTCTCTAACATCCTTAACAGTCTAGCTCCCAGCAGAAAGATCATAGTTGAAGCCAACTATGCACCCTGGCTAAATAGGGACACCAGAGCATTACTAAAATCTAGAGATAGTCTAGAAAACTGACAAACCCCTAGCTCCAGACGATACTATCAACGGCTTAGAAACGAGGCCAAGGCTGAATCCAAAATTTTCTTGGTGCCCAAAGGAAATATTCAAAATAGTCCACAAATTCTGGCACGCCATTAACTCCCTGCTAAAGCCAGGCAAAACCACAACCCCAGCACCCATCTCTACTAATACCCTAGACATAGCTTCTCCATCTAATAACCATTTTACTAACCATTTTACTAAATCCATCTTGGCCCTGTCCAGTCAAAAAATAACCAAAAACAGTCTACCTCAATCACAACCTAACCTATCCCACACCACCCCCTCTTTCAGCCGATCACCAGTGCCCACCTAAACCATCAAAAAACTCCTAAAACTAAAGCCAACCACACTAGCAGCTGATAACATACCTGCTGCATATCTAAAAATGGCTAGTGACTCCCTATCATATCCTGTCTCCATCCTTAACTGCTCCATACTATAATCCTACATACCCAAACTCTGGAAAGTATCTCGCATCATTCCTCTCCATAAAGTAGGTAATTCTTATGAATTCTCCAACTACTGACCTATTGCCATCCTTTGCCCCTTATCCAAAATTCTTGAAATGCATCCACTTGCAAGTGATGACATTTCTTAACACACAATCTACTATCTACCACACAACACCGTTTCCGTCCATCACAGCACTACCACAGCCCTTCTATCCCTCACTAATTATATAATCCTTCACAGGAATAACAAATGTGTATCAGCAATTTTCCTAGACCTCTCAAAAGCATTTGATATGGTCTCCCACTCCATTCTACTAGACTCACTAACATTATCCTTCACCGCCTCTACTATAGCCTGGTTCAGAAGCTACTTGTCTGACTGGCAACAATCAGTCCAGTGGAAAGGAACTCTGTCTACACAACTTCAACCACCATAGGAGTCCCACAGGGCTCTATACTGGGCCTGCTATTCTTTCACAAATTACCTCAAATGCTCTACACAACATGCCACACTCATACAATATGTGGGTGATTCAACCCTGATCTGCTCTGCCTCCTCTCCCACCACCCTACATACACTCACTCAAGATACCTTTATCTCCGTAGAAAAATGGATATCTGGTATCCAACTAATTCTAAATCCCAAAAAGACAAATCCGCTACTATTTACCCCTAATAGATAAAAAAAAAAAAAAAAAAAAAAAAACCTCTCCTTTACCATGTTTAAGGACTGCACCACCATCTCCCCTTCTAACCACAACAAACTTCTGGGCATTGAAATAGACCATCTCCACTTTGTTCACATCTCACAAACCATAAAACTGGTACACAAAAAAACTAGGCTTCCTATACAGGCACAAGTCCTTTCTCTCACAAAAAGCAAGTGTCTCTTGCACAAAGCCACCTCCTCTCAACTCTGTTGTACGCAGCACCAATCTTTACCCAAATCAGACAATGTGACCTAGACAAACTAGAATCATGCTACAATAAAATGGCCAAGTGTGCTACCAACTCAACCTATAGAACCCATCACTGTGCTGCACTAAAAGAACTAAAATGGCTTGAGCTACCACAGCTACTTAACTATCACCAGCTGGGCACAGCCTACAATATTCTCAAATATCCTGGAAAAAAACCCTCTATCCAACCTACTTGCTATCTATACTGCAAACCAGTACTTA